>NW_027475170.1:300000-523707 GCF_051020985.1 Nomia melanderi | reverse complement strand
ATAAAACTATATAAATCTATATAAAACAATGTAAAACTATATAAAAGAAATAAAGCTATATAAAACTTCATAAAAGTATATAAAACTATATAGAACTATATAAAACTATGTAAAACTATATAAAACTATGTAAAAGTAAGAAAACTACATAAAACTATATAAATCTATATAAAACTATGTAAAACTAAAAAAAACTATATGAAACTATACAAACCTATATAAAACTACTAAAACTATATAAAACTATATATATCTATATACAACTATGTTAACCTATATAAAACTCTGTAAAACTATATGAAACAAATAAAAGTATATAAAACTATATAGAACCATATGATAACTATATAAAACTATGTAAAACTAATAAAACTATACAAAACTATACAAAACTAAAAAAAACTGTATAAACTATATACAACTATATACCTAGTAAAACTATATAAAATTATATAAAGCTGTATAAACTATATAAACCTATGTAAAACTAATAAAACTATAAAAAACCATATAAATTATATAAAACTATGTAAACCAATATAAAATTATATAACACTTTAGAAAACTATATGAAACTATATAAAATTATATAAAACTATATTGAACTATATAAATCTATATAATACTATGTAAAACTATATAAAACTGTATAAAACTGTATAAAATTATATAAAACTATTTAAAACAATATAAAACGATATAGAACATTATAAAACTGTATAAAACTATATATATCTATATAAAACTATATAAAGCTACCAAAACTATATAAAACCATATAAAATTATATAATACTATATAAAACTATATAAAACTACGTAAATCTAATAAAATTATATGAAACTTTATAAATCTATGTAAAACTATATTAAACTACCAAACCTACATAAAACTATATAAATCTATATAAAGCTATATAAAACTACCAAAACTATATAAAACCATATAAAACTATATAAAACTATATAAAACTATATAAAACTATATAAAACTAATAAAACTATATAAAACTATACGAAACTATATAAAACTGACAAAACTATATAAAACACTATAAAACTATTAAAATTATATAAAACTAACAAAACTATATAAACCCATATAAAACTCTATAGAACTATGTAAAACTATATAAAACTCTATAAAACTATATAAAACTATATAAAACTATATAAAACTATATAAAACTATATATAACTATACAAAACTAACAAATCTATTTAAAACTCTATAGAACTATATTAAACAATATAAAACTATATAAAACTATATAAAACTATATAAAACTATATAAAACTATATAAAACTAATAAAACTATATAAAACTATACAAAAGTGTATAAAACAAACAAAACAATATAAAACTATAAAAAACTACATAAAAGTAACAAAACTATATAAAACTATATAAAATTATATAAAACTATATAAAACTATACAAAACTAACAAAACTATATAAAACTATAAAAAACTACATAAAAGTAACAAAACTATATAAAACTATATAAAACTATATGAAAGTATATAAAACTAATAAAGCTATATAAAACTATATAAAACTAACAAAACTATATAACACCATATAACACTATATAAAACTATATAAAACTATATAAAACTATATAAAACTATATAAAACTATATAAAGCTATTCAAAACTATTAAAAACTATATAAAACGATATAAAACTATATACAACTATGTAAAACTATGTAAAACTAAGAAAACTATATTGATACTTTGATTTATAGCGCTATCTCTAATAGCACCCGAGATTTCACCAGATATATATTTGATTTTTCCCTGACCCTGACAGACCGACCCCATGAGACGTTGATTTTCTCGGCCCCTGGAGGTCCGAGGTCGATCCCGCTGCACAGATTCATGCGCCAGGGCCTCCTACAGACAATGCACTTTGATTTATTGCGCTATCTGTAATAGCACCCGAGATATCATCAGATACATTCTGGATTTTTACATGACCTTGGGTGTCCGGCCCCATGCGTCGGTGGTTTTCTCGACCCCTGGTGGTCCGAGGTCGTTCCCGCGGCACAGATTCATGCGCAAGGGCCTCATACGGACAATGAACTTTGATTTACTGCGCTATCTCTAATAGCACCCGAGATATCACCAGATATATATTGGATTTTTCCCTGACCCTGACAGACCGGCCCCATGTGTCGGTGGTTTTCGCTGCCCCTGTTGGTCCGAGGTCGCTCCCGCTGCACAGATTCATGCGCCAGAGCCCCCTGCAGATAATTCACTTTGGTTTAGTGCGCTATCTGTAAGAGCACCCGAAATATCACCAGATATATATATTGGATTTTTCTCCGACCCTGGGTGTCCTGCCCAATGTGTCGGTGATTTTCTCGGCCCCTGGTGGTCCGAGGTCGATCCCCCTGCACACATTCATGCGCCAGGGCCTCCTGCAGATAATTCACTTTGGTTTATTGCACTATCTTTAATACCACCCGATATATCACCAGATATATGCCGGATTTTTACATGACCTTGGGCGACGGATACCGAAAAGCTGTAATTTTCGCGGCCCCTGGTGGTCCGAGGACGTTCCTGCTGCACAGTTTCATGCGCCAGGGCCTCCTGCAGGCAATGCACTTTGGTTTACTGCGCTATCTCTAATAACACCCGAGATATCACCAGATACATCCTGGATTTTTACATGACCTTGGGTGTCCTGCCCCATGTGTCGGAGGTTTTCTCGGCCCCTGGTGGTCCGAGGTCGTTCCCGCTGCACAGAATCATGCGCCAGGGCCTCCCATAGATAATTCACTTTGGTTTGTTGCGCTATCTGTAATATCACCCGAGATATCACCAGATATATATTCGATTTTTCCTTGAGCCTGAGTGTCCGGCCTCATGAAACGGTGGTTTTCTCGGCCCCTGGTGGTCCGAGGTCGTTCCCGCTGCACAGATTCATGCGCAAGGGCCTCATACGGACAATGAAATTTGATTTACTGCGCTATCTCTAATAGCACCCGAGATATCACCAGATATATATTGGATTTTTCCCTGACCCTGACAGACCGGCCCCATGAGACGGTGATTTTCGCTGCCCCTGGTGGTCCGAGGTCGCTCCCGCTGCACAGATTCATGCGCCAGGGCCCCCTGCAGATAATTCACTTTTGTTTAGTGCGCTATCTGTAATAGCACCCGAGATATCACCAGAATTATATTGGATTATTCCCTGACCCTGACAGTCCGGCCCCATGTGTCGATGGTTTTCTCGGTCCCTCGTGGTCCGAGGTCGATCCCGCTGAACAGATTCATGCGCGAGGGCCACCTACAGACAATGCACTTTGATTTATTGCGCTATCTCTAATAGCACCCGAGATATCTCCAGGTATATATTGGATTTTTCCCTGACCCTGACAGTCCGACCCCATGAGACGGTGGTTTTCTTAGCCCCTAGTGGTCCGAGGTCGTTCCCACTGCACAGATTCATGCGCCAGAGCCTCCTGCAGACAATGCACTTTGACTTATTGCGCTATCTGTAATAGCACCCGAGATATCACCAGATATATATTGGATTTTTCCCTGACCCTGACAGACCGGCCCCATGAGACGGTGATTTTCTCGGCCCCTGGTGGTCCGAGGTCGATCCCGCTGCACAGATTCATGCGCCAGGGCCTCCTGCAGACAGCGCACTTTGATTTATCGCGCTATCTGTAACAGCACCCGAGATATCATCAGATACATTCTGGATTTTTACATGACCTTGGGCGTCCGGCCCCATGTGTCGGTGGTTTTCGCTGCCCCTGGTGGTCCGAGGTCGCTCCCGCTGCACAGATTCATGCGCCAGGGCCCCCTGCAGATAATTCACTTTTGTTTAGTGCGCTATCTGTAAGAGCACCCGAGATATCACCAGATACATATTGGATTTTCCCCTTACCCTGAGTGTCCGGCCCCATGCGTCGGTGGTTCTCTCGACCCCTGGTGGTCCGAGGTCGTTCCCGCGGCACAGATTCATGCGGCAGGACCTCATGCAGGTAATTCACTTTGGTTTATTGCGGTATCTTTAATACCACCCGAGATATCACCAGATATATGCTGGATTTTTCCCTGACCATAATTGTCCGGAACTATGTGTCGGTGATTTTCTCGGCCCCTGGTGGTCCGAAGTCGATCCCGCTGCACAGATTCATGCGCCAGGGCCTCCTGCAGATAATTCACTTTGGTTTATTGCGCTATCTTTAATACCACCCGAGATATCACCAGATATATGCCGGATTTTTACATGACCTTGGGCGACGGATACCGAAAAGCTGTAATTTTCGCGGCCCCTGGCGGTCCGAGGTCGTTCCTGCTGCACAGATTCATGCGCCAGGGCCTCCTGCAGTCAATGCACTTTGGTTTACTGCGCTATCTCTAATAACACCCGAGATATCACCAGATACATCCTGGATTTTTACATGACCTTGGGTGTCCGGCCCCATGTGTCGGTGGTTTTCTCGGCCCCTGGTGGTCCGAGGTCGTTCCCGCTGCACAGATTCATGCGCCAGGGCCTCCCATAGATAATTCACTTTGGTTTATTGCGCTATCTGTAATATCAACCGAGATATCACCAGATATATATTGGATTTTTCCTTGAGCCTGAGTGTCCGGCCTCATGAAACGGTGGTTTTCTCGGCCCCTGGTGGTCCGAGGTCGTTCCCGCTGCACAGATTCATGCGCCATGGCTTCCTGCAGACAATGCACCTTGATTTATCTCGCTATCTGTAATAGCACCCGAGATATCACCAGACATATATTGGATTTTTCCCTGACCCTGACAGTCCGACCCCATGAGACGGTGGTTTTGTCGGCCCCTAGTGGTCCGAGGTCGTTCCCACTGCACAGATTCATGCGCCAGGGCCTCCTGCAGACAATGCACTTTGACTTATTGCGCTATCTGTAATAGCACCCGAGATATCATCAGATACATTCTGGATTTTTACATGACCTTGGGTGTCCGGCCCCATGCGTCGGTGGTTTTCTCGACCCCTGGTGGTCCGAGGTCGTTCCCGCGGCACAGATTCATGCGCATGGGCCTCATGCGGACAATGAACTTTGATTTACTCCGCTATCTCTAATAGCACCCGAGATATCACCAGATATATATTGGATTTTTCCCTGACCCTGACAGACCGGCCCCATGAGACGGTGATTTTCGCTGCCCCTGGTGGTCCGAGGTCGCTCCCGCTGCACAGATCCATGCGCCAGGGCCCCCTGCAGATAATTCACTTTTGTTTAGTGCGCTATCTGTAAGAGCACCCGAGATATCACCAGATACATATTGGATTTTCCCCTTACCCTGAGTGTCCGGCCCCATGCGTCGGTGGTTTTCTCGACCCCTGGTGGTCCGAGGTCGTTCCCGCGGCACAGATTCATGCGCAAGGGCCTCATACGGACAATGAACTTTGATTTACTGCGCTATCTCTAATAGCACCCGAGATATCACCAGATATATATTGGATTTTCCCTGACCCTGACAGACCGGCCCCATGAGACGGTGATTTTCTCGGCCCCTGGTGGTCCGAGGTCGATCCCGCTGCACAGATCCATGCGCCAGGGCCCCCTGCAGATAGTTCACTTTTGTTTAGTGCGCTATCTGTAAGAGCACCCGAGATATCACCAGATACATATTGGATTCTCCCCTTACCCTGAGTGTCCGGCCCCATGCGTCGGTGGTTCTCTCGACCCCTGGTGGTCCAAGGTCGTTCCCGCGGCACAGATTCATGCGCCAGGGCCTCCTGCAGATAATTCACTTTGGTTTATTGCGTTATCTTTAATACCACCCGAGATATCACCAGATATATGCCGGATTTATACATAACCTTGGGCGACGGATACCAAAAAGCTGTAATTTTCGCGGCCCCTGGTGATCCGAGGTCGTTCCTGCTGCACAGATTCATGCGCCAGGGCCTCCTGCAGTCAATGCACTTTGGTTTACTGCGCTATCTCTAATAACACCCGAGATATCACCAGATACATCCTGGATTTTTACATGACCTTGGGTGTCCGGCCCCATGAGACGGTGGTTTTCTCAGCCCCTGGCGGGCCGAGGTCGTTCCCGCTGCATAGATTCATGCGCCAGGACCTTCTGCAGACAATGCATTTTGATTTATTGCGCTATCTCTAATAGCACCCGAGATATCACCAGATATATATTGGATTTTTCCTTGACCCTGACAGTCCGGCCCCATGTGTCGATGGTTTTCTCGGTCCCTCGTGGTCCGAGGTCGTTCCCGCTGCAAAGATTCATGCGCCAGGGCCTCCTGCAGATAATTCACTTTGGTTTATTGCGCTATCTCTAATAGCACCCGAGATATAATCAGATACATCCTGGATTTTTACATGACCTTGGGTTTCCTGCCCCATGTGTCGGAGGTTTTCTCGGCCCCTGGTGGTCCCAGGTCGTTCCCGCTGCACAGATTCATGCGCCAGGGCCTCCCATAGATAATTCACTTTGGTTTATTGCGCTATCTGTAATATCACCCGAGATATCACCAGATACATATTGGATTTTTCCTTGAGCCTGAGTGTCCGGTCTCATGAAACGGTGGTTTTCTCGGCCCCTGGTGACAATGCACTTTGATTTATTGCGCTATCTGTAATAGCTTCCTGCAGACAATGCACTTTGATTTATCGCGCTATCTGTAATAGCACCCGAGATATCAACAGATATATGCCGGATTTTTACATGACCTTGGGCGACGGATACAGAAAAGCTGTAATTTTCTCGGCCCCTGGTGGTCCGAGGTAGATCACGCTGCACAGATTCATGCGCCAGAGCCTCCTGCAGATAATTCACTTTGATTTATTGCGCTATCTCTAATAGCACCCAAGATATCACCAGATATATGCTGGATTTATCCCTGACCATGATTGTCCGGCCCCATGTGTCGGTGATTTTCTCGGCCCCTGGTGGTCCGAGGACGATCCCGCTGCACAGATTCATGCACCAGGGCCTCCTGCAGACAATGCACTTTGATTTATTGCGCTATTTGTAATAGCACCCGAGGTAACACCATATATATATTGGATTTTCCCCTGACCCTGAGTGTCCTGGCCCATGAGACGCTGATTTTCCCGGCCCCTGGTGGACCGAGGTCGATCCCGCTGCACAGATTCATGCGCCAGGGTCTCCTACAGACAATGCTCTTTGATTTATTGCGCTATCTGTAATAGCACCCGATATATCACTAGATATATATTGTATTTTGCCCTGACACTGAGTGTCCGGCCCCATGAGACGGTGGTTTTCTCGGCCCCTGGTGGTCCGAGATCGTTCCCGCTGCACAGATTCATGCGCCAGGGCCTCCCATAGATAATTCACTTTGGTTTATTGCGCTATCTCTAATAGCACCCGAGATATCACCGGATATATATTGGATTTTTCCCTGACCCTGACAGTCCGGCCCCATGTGTCGGTGGTTTTCTCGGCCCCTGGTGGTCCGAGGTCGTTCCCGCTGCGCAGGTTCATGCGCCAGGGCCCCCTGCAGATAATTCACTTTGGTTTAGTGCGCTATCTGTACTAGCACCCGAGATATCACCATATATATATTGGATTTTCCCCTGACCCTGAGTGTCCGGGCCCATGAGACGGTGGTTTTCTCGGCCCCTGGTGGTCCGAGGTCGTTCCCGCTGCACAGATTCATGCGGCAGGGCCCCCTGCAGATAATTCACTTTGATTTATTGCGCTACCTCTAATAGCACCCGAGATATCACCAGATATATATTGGATTTTCCCCTGACCCTGAGTGTCCGACCCCATTAGACGGTGGTTTTCTCGGCCCCTGGTGGTCCGAGGTCGTTCCCGCAGCACAGATTCATGCGCCAGGGCCTCCTACAGACCTTGCACTTTGATTTATTGCGCTATCTGTAATAGCACCCGAGATATCACCAGATATATATTGGATTTTTCCCTGAGCCTGAGTGTCCAGCCCCATGAGACGCTAGTTTTCTCGGTCCCTCGTGGTCCGAGGTCGATCCCTCTGAACAGATTCATGCGCCAGGGCTTCCTGCAGACTATTCACATTGGTTTATTGCGCTATCTGTAATAGCACCCGAGATATCACTAGATATATGCTGGATTTTTACATGACCTTGGGTGACGGATTCCGAATATCTGTAATTTTCTCGGCGCCTGGTGGTCCGAGGTCGTTCCCGCTGCACAGATTCATGCGCCAGGGCCCCCTGCAGATAATTCACTTTGGTTTATTGCGCTATCTCTAATAGCACCCGATATATCACCAGATATATATTGGATTTTTCCCTGACCCTGACAGTCCGGCCCCATGTGTCGGTGGTTTTCTCGGCCCCTGGTGGTCCGAGGTCGTTCCCGCTGCGCAGGCTCATGCGCCAGTGCCCCCTGCAGATAATTCACTTTGGTTTAGTGCGCTATCTGTAAGAGCACCCGAAATATCACCAGATATATATATTGGATTTTTCTCCGACCCTGGGTGTCCTGCCCAATGTGTCGGTGATTTTCTCGGCCCCTGGTGGTCCGAGGTCGATCCCGCTGCACAGATTCATGCGCCAGGGCCTCCTACAGACAATGCACTTTGGTTTATTGCGCTCTCTCTCTAATAGCAACCGAGATATCACCAGATATATATTGGATTTTTCCCTGACCCTGAGTGTCCGGCCCCATGAGACGGTGGTTTTTCGGCCCCTGGTGGTCCGCGGTCGTTCCCGCTGCACAGATTCATGTGCCAGGGCCCCCTGCCGATAATTCACTTTGGTTTAGTGCGCTATCTGTAAGAGCACCCGAGATATCCCCAGATATATATTGGATTTTTCCCTGACCCTGAGTGTCCGGCCCCATGAGACGGTGGATTTATCGGCCCCTGGTGGTCGGAGGTCGATCCCGCTGCACAGATTCATGCGCCAGGGCCTTCTACAGACAATGCACGTCGATTTATTGCGCTATCTGTAATAGCACCCGAGATATCACCAGATTTATATTGGATTTTTCCCTGACCCTGAGTGTCCGACCCCATGAGACGGTGGTTTTCTCGGCCCCTGGTGGACCGAGGTCGTTCCCTCTGCACAGATTCATGCGCCAGTGCCTCCTGCAGACAATGCAGTTTAGTTTATTGCGCTATCTGTAATAGCACCAGAGATATCACCAGATATATATTGGATTTTTCCCAGACCCTGACAGACCGGCCCCATGAGACGGTGATTTTCTCGGCCCCTGGTGGTCGGAGGTCGATCCCGCTGCACAGATTCATGCGCCAGGGCCTGCTGCAGACAATGCACTTTGGTTTATTGCGCTATCTGTAATAGCACCCGAGATATCACCAGATATATATTGGATTTTTCCCTGACCCTGACAGTCCGGCCCCATGTGTCGATGGTTTTATCGGTCCCTCGTGGTCCGAGGTCGTTCCCGCTGCACAGATTCATGCGCCAGGGCCTCCTGCAGATGAATCACTTTGGTTTGTTGCGCTATCTGTAATAGCACCCGAGATATCACCAGATATATGCTGGATTTTTACATGACGTTGGGTGACCGATTCCGAATATCTGTAATTTTCTCCGCCCCTGGGGTTCCGAGGTCGGTCCCGCTGCACAGATTCATGGGCTAGGGCCTCCTGCAGACAATGCACTTTGATTTATTACGCTATCTCTAATAGCACCCGAGATATCACCAGATATATATTGGATTTTTCCCTGACCCTGACAGTCCGACCCCATGTGACGGTGGTATTCTCGGCCCCTGGTGGTCCGAGGTCGATCCCGCTGCACTGATTCATGCGCCAGGGTCTCCTACAGACAATGCACTTTGATTTATTGCGCTATCTGTAATAGCACACGAGATATCACCAGATATACGCTGGATTTTTACATGACCTTGGGTGACGGATTCCAAATATCTGTAATTTTCTCGGCGCCTGGTGGTCCGAGGTCGTTCCTGCTGCACAGATTCATTCGCCAGTGTCTCCTACAGACAATGCACTTTGATTTATTGCGCTATCTGTAATAGCACCCGAGATATCACCAGATCTATATTAGATTTTTCCCTGACCCTGACAGTCCGGCCCCATGAGACGGTGATTTTCTCGGCCCCTGGTGGTCCGAGGTAGTTCCTGCAGCACAGATTCATTCGGCAGTGCCTCCTACAGACAATGCACTTTGATTTATTGCGCTATCTCTAATAGCACCGGAGATATCACCAGATATATATTGGATTTTTCCCTGACCCTGAGTGTCCGGCCCCATGAGACGGTAGTTTTCTCGGCCCCTGGTGGTCCGAGGTCGGTCCCGCTGCACAGATTCATGGGCTAGGGCCTCCTGCAGACAATGCACTTTGATTTATTACGCTATCTCTAATAGCACCCGAGATATCACCAGATATATATTGGATTTTTCCCTGACCCTGACAGTCCGACCCCATGTGACGGTGGTATTCTCGGCCCCTGGTGGTCCGAGGTCGTTCCCGCTGCACAGATTCATGCGCCAGGGCCTCCTGCAGACAATGCACTTTGGTTTATTGCGCTATCTCTAATAGCACCCGAGATATCACCATATATATATTGGATTTTCCCCTGACCCTGACAGTCCGGCCCCATGAGACGGTGATTTTCTCGGCCCCTGGTGGTCCGAGGTCGTTCCCGCTGCACAGATTCGTGCGCCAGGGCCTCCTACAGACAATGCACTTTGATTTATTGCGCTATTTGTAATAGCACCCGAGATATCACCATATATATATTGGATTTTCCCCTGACCCTGACAGTCCGGCCCCATGAGACGGTGATTTTCTCGGCCCCTGGTGGTCCGAGGTCGTTCCCGCTGCACAGATTCATGCGCCAGGGCCTCCTACAGACAATGCACTTTGATTTATTGCGCTATCTGTAATAGCACCCGAGATATCACCAGATTTATATTGGATTTTTCCCTGACCCTGAGTGTCCGACCCCATGAGACGGTGGTTTTCTCGGCCCCTGGTGGTCCGAGGTCGATCCCGCTGCACTGATTCATGCGCCAGGGTCTCCTACAGGCAATGCACTTTGATTTATTGCGCTATCTGTAATAGCACACGAGATATCAGCAGATATACGCTGGATTTTTACATGACCTTGGGTGACGGATTCCAAATATCTGTAATTTTCTCGGCGCCTGGTGGTCCGAGGTCGTTCCTGCTGCACAGATTCATTCGCCAGTGCCTCCTACAGACAATGCACTTTGATTTATTGCGCTATCTGTAATAGCACCCGAGATATCACCAGATATATATTGGATTTTTCCCTGACCCTGACAGTCCGGCCCCATGAGACGGTAGTTTTCTCGGCCCCTGGTAGTACGAGGTCGTTCCCGCTGCACAGATTCATGCGCCGGGGCCTCCTACAAACAATGCACTTTGATTTATTGCGCTATCTCTAATAGCACCCGAGAGATCACCAGATATATGCTGGATTTTTACATGACCTTGTGTGACGGATTCCGAATATCTGTAATTTTCTCGGCGCCAGGTGGTCCGAGGTCGTTCCTGCTGCACAGATTCATTCGCCAGTGCCTCCTACAGGCAATGCACTTTGATTTATTGCGCTATCTCTAATAGCACCCGAGATATCACCAGATCTATATTAGATTTTTCCCTAACCCTGACAGTCCGGCCCCAGGAGACGGTGATTTTCTCGGCCCCTGGTGGTCCGACGTCGATCCCGCTGCATAGATTCATGCGCCAGGGCCTCCTACAGACAATGGACTTTGATTTATTGCCCTATCTCTAATAGCACCCGAGATATCACCAGATATATATATTGGATTTTTCCCTGACCCAGAGTGTCCGGCCCCATGAGGCGGCGGTGTTCTCGGCCCCTGGTGGTCCGAGGTCGTTACCATTGCACAGATTCATGCGCCAGGGCCTCCTGCAGACAATGCACTTTGATTTATTTCGCTATCTGTAATAGCACCCGAGATATCACCAGATATATATTGGATTTTTCCCTGACCCTGAGTGTCCGACCCCATGAGACGGTGGTTTTCTCGGCCCCTGGTGGTCCGACGTCGTTCCCGCTGCACAGACTCATGCGCCAGGGCCTGCTGCAGACAATGCACTTTGGTTTATTGCGCTATCTCTAATAGCACTCAAGATATCACCAGATATATATTGGATTTTTCCCTGACCCTGACAGTCCGGCCCCATAAGACGGTAGTATTCTCGGCCCCTGGTGGTCCGAGGTCGATCCCGCTGCACAGATTCATGCGCCAGGGCCTCCTACAGACAATGCACTTTGATTTATTGCGCTATCTGTAATAGCACCCGAGATATCACCAGATATATATTGGATTTTTCCCTGACCCTGACAGTCCGGCCCCATGAGACGGTATTTTTCTCGGCCCCTGGTGGTACGAGGTCGTTCCCGCTGCACAGATTCATGCGCCAGGGCCTCCTACAAACAATGCACTTTGATTTATTGCGCTATCTCTAATAGCACCCGAGAGATCACCAGATATATGCTGGATTTTTACATGACCTTCTGTGACGGATTCCGAATATCTGTAATTTTCTCGGCGCCTGGTGGTCCGAGGTCGTTCCTGCTGCACAGATTCATTCGCCAGTGCCTCCTACAGGCAATGCACTTTGATTTATTGCGCTATCTGTAATAGCACCCGAGATATCACCAGATACATATTGGATTTTTCCCTGACCCTGACAGTCCGGCCCCATGAGACGGTATTTTTCTCGGCCCCTGGTGGTACGAGGTCGTTCCCGCTGCACAGATTCATGCGCCAGGGCCTCCTACAAACAATGCACTTTGATTTATTGCGCTATCTCTAATAGCACCCGAGAGATCACCAGATATATGCTGGATTTTGACATGACCTTGTGTGACGGATTCCGAATATCTGTAATTTTCTCGGCGCCTGGTGGTCCGAGGTCGTTCCCGCTGCACAGATTCATGCGCCAGGGCCTCCTGCAGACAATGCACTTTGGTTTATTGCGCTATCTCTAATAGCACCCGAGATATCACCAGATATATATTGGATTTTCCCCTGACCCTGACAGTCCGGCCCCATGAGACGGTGATTTTCTCGGCCCCTGGTGGTCCGAGGTCGTTCCCGCTGCACAGATTCATGCGCCAGGGCCTCCTACAGACAATGCACTTTGATTTATTGCGCTATCTGTAATAGCACCCGAGATATCACCAGATTTATATTGGATTTTTCCCTGACCCTGAGTGTCCGACCCCATGAGACGGTGGTTTTCTCGGCCCCTGGTGGTCCGAGGTCGATCCCGCTGCACTGATTCATGCGCCAGGGTCTCCTACAGACAATGCACTTTGATTTATTGCGCTATCTGTAATAGCACACGAGATATCAGCAGATATACGCTGGATTTTTACATGACCTTGGGTGACGGATTCCAAATATCTGTAATTTTCTCGGCGCCTGGTGGTCCGAGGTCGTTCCTGCTGCACAGATTCATTCGCCAGTGCCTCCTACAGACAATGCACTTTGATTTATTGCGCTATCTGTAATAGCACCCGAGATATCACCAGATATATATTGGATTTTTCCCTGACCCTGACAGTCCGGCCCCATGAGACGGTAGTTTTCTCGGCCCCTGGTAGTACGAGGTCGTTCCCGCTGTACAGATTCATGCGCCGGGGCCTCCTACAAACAATGCACTTTGATTTATTGCGCTATCTCTAATAGCACCCGAGAGATCACCAGATATATGCTGGATTTTTACATGACCTTGTGTGACGGATTCCGAATATCTGTAATTTTCTCGGCGCCAGGTGGTCCGAGGTCGTTCCTGCTGCACAGATTCATTCGCCAGTGCCTCCTACAGGCAATGCACTTTGATTTATTGTGCTATCTCTAATAGCACCCGAGATATCACCAGATCTATATTAGATTTTTCCCTAACCCTGACAGTCCGGCCCCAGGAGACGGTGGTTTTCTCGGCCCCTGGTGGTCCGACGTCGATCCCAATGCATAGATTCATGCGCCAGGGCCTCCTACAGACAATGGACTTTGATTTATTGCCCTATCTCTAATAGCACCCGAGATATCACCAGATATATATATTGGATTTTTCCCTGACCCAGAGTGTCCGGCCCCATGAGGCGGCGGTGTTCTCGGCCCCTGGTGGTCCGAGGTCGTTACCATTGCACAGATTCATGCGCCAGGGCCTCCTGCAGACAATGCACTTTGATTTATTTCGCTATCTGTAATAGCACCCGAGATATCACCAGATATATATTGGATTTTTCCCTGACCCTGAGTGTCCGACCCCATGAGACGGTGGTTTTCTCGGCCCCTGGTGGTCCGACGTCGTTCCCGCTGCACAGACTCATGCGCCAGGGCCTGCTGCAGACAATGCACTTTGGTTTATTGCGCTATCTCTAATAGCACTCAAGATATCACCAGATATATATTGGATTTTTCCCTGACCCTGACAGTCCGGCCCCATAAGACGGTAGTATTCTCGGCCCCTGGTGGTCCGAGGTCGTTCCCGCTGCACAGATTCATGCGCCAGGGCCTCCTACAGACAATGCACTTTGATTTATTGCGCTATCTGTAATAGCACCCGAGATATCACCAGATATATATTGGATTTTTCCCTGACCCTGACAGTCCGGCCCCATGAGACGGTATTTTTCTCGGCCCCTGGTGGCACGAGGTCGTTCCCGCTGCACAGATTCATGCGCCAGGGCCTCCTACAAACAATGCACTTTGATTTATTGCGCTATCTCTAATAGCACCCGAGAGATCACCAGATATATGCTGGATTTTTACATGACCTTCTGTGACGGATTCCGAATATCTGTAATTTTCTCGGCGCCTGGTGGTCCGAGGTCGTTCCTGCTGCACAGATTCATTCGCCAGTGCCTCCTACAGGCAATGCACTTTGATTTATTGCGCTATCTGTAATAGCACCCGAGATATCACCAGATATATATTGGATTTTTCCCTGACCCTGACAGTCCGGCCCCATGAGACGGTATTTTTCTCGGCCCCTGGTGGTACGAGGTCGTTCCCGCTGCACAGATTCATGCGCCAGGGCCTCCTACAAACAATGCACTTTGATTTATTGCGCTATCTCTAATAGCACCCGAGAGATCACCAGATATATGCTGGATTTTGACATGACCTTGTGTGACGGATTCCGAATATCTGTAATTTTCTCGGCGCCTGGTGGTCCGAGGTCGTTCCTGCTGCACAGATTCATTCGCCAGTGCCTCCTACAGGCAATGCACTTTGATTTATTGCGCTATCTCTAATAGCACCCGAGATATCACCAGATCTATATTAGATTTTTCCCTGACCCTGACAGTCCGGCCCCATGAGACGGTGATTTTCTCGGCCCCTGGTGGTCCGAGGTAGTTCCTGCTGCACAGATTCATTCGGCAGTGCCTCCTACAGACAATGCACTTTGATTTATTGCGCTATCTCTAATAGCACCGGAGATATCACCAGATATATATTGGATTTTTCCCTGACCCTGAGTGTCCGGCCCCATGAGACGGTAGTTTTCTCGGCTCCTGGTGGTCCGAGGTCGGTCCCGCTGCACAGATTCATGGGCTAGGGCCTCCTGCAGACAATGCACTTTGATTTATTACGCTATCTCTAATAGCACCCGAGATATCACCAGATATATATTGGATTTTTCCCTGACCCTGACAGTCCGACCCCATGTGACGGTGGTATTCTCGGCCCCTGGTGGTCCGAGGTCGTTCCCGCTGCACAGATTCATGCGCCAGGGCCTCCTGCAGACAATGCACTTTGGTTTATTGCGCTATCTCTAATAGCACCCGAGATATCACCAGATATATATTGGATTTTTCCCTGACCCTGACAGTCCGGCCCCATGAGACGGTGATTTTCTCGGCCACTGGTGGTCCGAGGTAGATCCCGCTGCACAGATTCATGCGCCAGGGCCTCCTACAGACAATGCACTTTGATTTATTGCGCTATTTGTAATAGCACCCGAGATATCACCATATATATATTGGATTTTCCCCTGACCCTGACAGTCCGGCCCCATGAGACGGTGATTTTCTCGGCCCCTGGTGGTCCGAGGTCGTTCCCGCTGCACAGATTCATGCGCCAGGGCCTCCTACAAACAATGCACTTTGATTTATTGCGCTATCTCTAATAGCACCCGAGAGATCACCAGATATATGCTGGATTTTTACATGACCTTCTGTGACGGATTCCGAATATCTGTAATTTTCTCGGCGCCTGGTGGTCCGAGGTCGTTCCTGCTGCACAGATTCATTCGCCAGTGCCTCCTACAGGCAATGCACTTTGATTTATTGCGCTATCTGTAATAGCACCCGAGATATCACCAGATACATATTGGATTTTTCCCTGACCCTGACAGTCCGGCCCCATGAGACGGTATTTTTCTCGGCCCCTGGTGGTACGAGGTCGTTCCCGCTGCACAGATTCATGCGCCAGGGCCTCCTACAAACAATGCACTTTGATTTATTGCGCTATCTCTAATAGCACCCGAGAGATCACCAGATATATGCTGGATTTTGACATGACCTTGTGTGACGGATTCCGAATATCTGTAATTTTCTCGGCGCCTGGTGGTCCGAGGTCGTTCCTGCTGCACAGATTCATTCGCCAGTGCCTCCTACAAACAATGCACTTTGATTTATTGCGCTATCTCTAATAGCACCCGAGAGATCACCAGATATATGCTGGATTTTTACATGACCTTGTGTGACGGATTCCGAATATCTGTAATTTTCTCGGCGCCAGGTGGTCCGAGGTCGTTCCTGCTGCACAGATTCATTCGCCAGTGCCTCCTACAGGCAATGCACTTTGATTTATTGCGCTATCTCTAATAGCACCCGAGATATCACCAGATCTATATTAGATTTTTCCCTGACCCTGACAGTCCGGCCCCATGAGACGGTGATTTTCTCGGCCCCTGGTGGTCCGAGGTAGTTCCTGCTGCACAGATTCATTCGGCAGTGCCTCCTACAGACAATGCACTTTGATTTATTGCGCTATCTCTAATAGCACCGGAGATATCACCAGATATATATTGGATTTTTCCCTGACCCTGAGTGTCCGGCCCCATGAGACGGTAGTTTTCTCGGCTCCTGGTGGTCCGAGGTCGGTCCCGCTGCACAGATTCATGGGCTAGGGCCTCCTGCAGACAATGCACTTTGATTTATTACGCTATCTCTAATAGCACCCGAGATATCACCAGATATATATTGGATTTTTCCCTGACCCTGACAGTCCGACCCCATGTGACGGTGGTATTCTCGGCCCCTGGTGGTCCGAGGTCGTTCCCGCTGCACAGATTCATGCGCCAGGGCCTCCTGCAGACAATGCACTTTGGTTTATTGCGCTATCTCTAATAGCACCCGAGATATCACCAGATATATATTGGATTTTCCCCTGACCCTGACAGTCCGGCCCCATGAGACGGTGATTTTCTCGGCCCCTGGTGGTCCGAGGTCGTTCCCGCTGCACAGATTCATGCGCCAGGGCCTCCTACAGACAATGCACTTTGATTTATTGCGCTATCTGTAATAGCACCCGAGATATCACCAGATTTATATTGGATTTTTCCCTGACCCTGAGTGTCCGACCCCATGAGACGGTGGTTTTCTCGGCCCCTGGTGGTCCGAGGTCGATCCCGCTGCACTGATTCATGCGCCAGGGTCTCCTACAGACAATGCACTTTGATTTATTGCGCTATCTGTAATAGCACACGAGATATCAGCAGATATACGCTGGATTTTTACATGACCTTGGGTGACGGATTCCAAATATCTGTAATTTTCTCGGCGCCTGGTGGTCCGAGGTCGTTCCTGCTGCACAGATTCATTCGCCAGTGCCTCCTACAGACAATGCACTTTGATTTATTGCGCTATCTGTAATAGCACCCGAGATATCACCAGATATATATTGGATTTTTCCCTGACCCTGACAGTCCGGCCCCATGAGACGGTAGTTTTCTCGGCCCCTGGTAGTACGAGGTCGTTCCCGCTGTACAGATTCATGCGCCGGGGCCTCCTACAAACAATGCACTTTGATTTATTGCGCTATCTCTAATAGCACCCGAGAGATCACCAGATATATGCTGGATTTTTACATGACCTTGTGTGACGGATTCCGAATATCTGTAATTTTCTCGGCGCCAGGTGGTCCGAGGTCGTTCCTGCTGCACAGATTCATTCGCCAGTGCCTCCTACAGGCAATGCACTTTGATTTATTGTGCTATCTCTAATAGCACCCGAGATATCACCAGATCTATATTAGATTTTTCCCTAACCCTGACAGTCCGGCCCCAGGAGACGGTGATTTTCTCGGCCCCTGGTGGTCCGACGTCGATCCCAATGCATAGATTCATGCGCCAGGGCCTCCTACAGACAATGGACTTTGATTTATTGCGCTATCTGTAATAGCACACGAGATATCAGCAGATATACGCTGGATTTTTACATGACCTTGGGTGACGGATTCCAAATATCTGTAATTTTCTCGGCGCCTGGTGGTCCGAGGTCGTTCCTGCTGCACAGATTCATTCGCCAGTGCCTCCTACAGACAATGCACTTTGATTTATTGCGCTATCTGTAATAGCACCCGAGATATCACCAGATATATATTGGATTTTTCCCTGACCCTGACAGTCCGGCCCCATGAGACGGTAGTTTTCTCGGCCCCTGGTAGTACGAGGTCGTTCCCGCTGTACAGATTCATGCGCCGGGGCCTCCTACAAACAATGCACTTTGATTTATTGCGCTATCTCTAATAGCACCCGAGAGATCACCAGATATATGCTGGATTTTTACATGACCTTGTGTGACGGATTCCGAATATCTGTAATTTTCTCGGCGCCAGGTGGTCCGAGGTCGTTCCTGCTGCACAGATTCATTCGCCAGTGCCTCCTACAGGCAATGCACTTTGATTTATTGCGCTATCTCTAATAGCACCCGAGATATCACCAGATCTATATTAGATTTTTCCCTGACCCTGACAGTCCGGCCCCATGAGACGGTGATTTTCTCGGCCCCTGGTGGTCCGAGGTAGTTCCTGCTGCACAGATTCATTCGGCAGTGCCTCCTACAGACAATGCACTTTGATTTATTGCGCTATCTCTAATAGCACCGGAGATATCACCAGATATATATTGGATTTTTCCCTGACCCTGAGTGTCCGGCCCCATGAGACGGTAGTTTTCTCGGCTCCTGGTGGTCCGAGGTCGGTCCCGCTGCACAGATTCATGGGCTAGGGCCTCCTGCAGACAATGCACTTTGATTTATTACGCTATCTCTAATAGCACCCGAGATATCACCAGATATATATTGGATTTTTCCCTGACCCTGACAGTCCGACCCCATGTGACGGTGGTATTCTCGGCCCCTGGTGGTCCGAGGTCGTTCCCGCTGCACAGATTCATGCGCCAGGGCCTCCTGCAGACAATGCACTTTGGTTTATTGCGCTATCTCTAATAGCACCCGAGATATCACCAGATATATATTGGATTTTCCCCTGACCCTGACAGTCCGGCCCCATGAGACGGTGATTTTCTCGGCCCCTGGTGGTCCGAGGTCGTTCCCGCTGCACAGATTCATGCGCCAGGGCCTCCTACAGACAATGCACTTTGATTTATTGCGCTATCTGTAATAGCACCCGAGATATCACCAGATTTATATTGGATTTTTCCCTGACCCTGAGTGTCCGACCCCATGAGACGGTGGTTTTCTCGGCCCCTGGTGGTCCGAGGTCGATCCCGCTGCACTGATTCATGCGCCAGGGTCTCCTACAGACAATGCACTTTGATTTATTGCGCTATCTGTAATAGCACACGAGATATCAGCAGATATACGCTGGATTTTTACATGACCTTGGGTGACGGATTCCAAATATCTGTAATTTTCTCGGCGCCTGGTGGTCCGAGGTCGTTCCTGCTGCACAGATTCATTCGCCAGTGCCTCCTACAGACAATGCACTTTGATTTATTGCGCTATCTGTAATAGCACCCGAGATATCACCAGATATATATTGGATTTTTCCCTGACCCTGACAGTCCGGCCCCATGAGACGGTAGTTTTCTCGGCCCCTGGTAGTACGAGGTCGTTCCCGCTGTACAGATTCATGCGCCGGGGCCTCCTACAAACAATGCACTTTGATTTATTGCGCTATCTCTAATAGCACCCGAGAGATCACCAGATATATGCTGGATTTTTACATGACCTTGTGTGATGGATTCCGAATATCTGTAATTTTCTCGGCGCCAGGTGGTCCGAGGTCGTTCCTGCTGCACAGATTCATTCGCCAGTGCCTCCTACAGGCAATGCACTTTGATTTATTGTGCTATCTCTAATAGCACCCGAGATATCACCAGATCTATATTAGATTTTTCCCTAACCCTGACAGTCCGGCCCCAGGAGACGGTGATTTTCTCGGCCCCTGGTGGTCCGACGTCGATCCCAATGCATAGATTCATGCGCCAGGGCCTCCTACAGACAATGGACTTTGATTTATTGCCCTATCTCTAATAGCACCCGAGATATCACCAGATATATATATTGGATTTTTCCCTGACCCAGAGTGTCCGGCCCCATGAGGCGGCGGTGTTCTCGGCCCCTGGTGGTCCGAGGTCGTTACCATTGCACAGATTCATGCGCCAGGGCCTCCTGCAGACAATGCACTTTGATTTATTTCGCTATCTGTAATAGCACCCGAGATATCACCAGATATATATTGGATTTTTCCCTGACCCTGAGTGTCCGACCCCATGAGACGGTGGTTTTCTCGGCCCCTGGTGGTCCGACGTCGTTCCCGCTGCACAGACTCATGCGCCAGGGCCTGCTGCAGACAATGCACTTTGGTTTATTGCGCTATCTCTAATAGCACTCAAGATATCACCAGATATATATTGGATTTTTCCCTGACCCTGACAGTCCGGCCCCATAAGACGGTAGTATTCTCGGCCCCTGGTGGTCCGAGGTCGTTCCCGCTGCACAGATTCATGCGCCAGGGCCTCCTACAGACAATGCACTTTGATTTATTGCGCTATCTGTAATAGCACCCGAGATATCACCAGATATATATTGGATTTTTCCCTGACCCTGACAGTCCGGCCCCATGAGACGGTATTTTTCTCGGCCCCTGGTGGCACGAGGTCGTTCCCGCTGCACAGATTCATGCGCCAGGGCCTCCTACAAACAATGCACTTTGATTTATTGCGCTATCTCTAATAGCACCCGAGAGATCACCAGATATATGCTGGATTTTTACATGACCTTCTGTGACGGATTCCGAATATCTGTAATTTTCTCGGCGCCTGGTGGTCCGAGGTCGTTCCTGCTGCACAGATTCATTCGCCAGTGCCTCCTACAGGCAATGCACTTTGATTTATTGCGCTATCTGTAATAGCACCCGAGATATCACCAGATATATATTGGATTTTTCCCTGACCCTGACAGTCCGGCCCCATGAGACGGTATTTTTCTCGGCCCCTCGTGGTACGAGGTCGTTCCCGCTGCACAGATTCATGCGCCAGGGCCTCCTACAAACAATGCACTTTGATTTATTGCGCTATCTCTAATAGCACCCGAGAGATCACCAGATATATGCTGGATTTTGACATGACCTTGTGTGACGGATTCCGAATATCTGTAATTTTCTCGGCGCCTGGTGGTCCGAGGTCGTTCCTGCTGCACAGATTCATTCGCCAGTGCCTCCTACAGGCAATACACTTTGATTTATTGCGCTATCTCTAATAGCACCCGAGATATCACCAGATCTATATTAGATTTTTCCCTGACCCTGACAGTCCGGCCCCATGAGACGGTGATTTTCTCGGCCCCTGGTGGTCCGAGGTAGTTCCTGCTGCACAGATTCATTCGGCAGTGCCTCCTACAGACAATGCACTTTGATTTATTGCGCTATCTCTAATAGCACCGGAGATATCACCAGATATATATTGGATTTTTCCCTGACCCTGAGTGTCCGGCCCCATGAGACGGTAGTTTTCTCGGCTCCTGGTGGTCCGAGGTCGGTCCCGCTGCACAGATTCATGGGCTAGGGCCTCCTGCAGACAATGCACTTTGATTTATTACGCTATCTCTAATAGCACCCGAGATATCACCAGATATATATTGGATTTTTCCCTGACCCTGACAGTCCGACCCCATGTGACGGTGGTATTCTCGGCCCCTGGTGGTCCGAGGTCGTTCCCGCTGCACAGATTCATGCGCCAGGGCCTCCTGCAGACAATGCACTTTGGTTTATTGCGCTATCTCTAATAGCACCCGAGATATCACCAGATATATATTGGATTTTTCCCTGACCCTGACAGTCCGGCCCCATGAGACGGTGATTTTCTCGGCCACTGGTGGTCCGAGGTAGATCCCGCTGCACAGTTTCATGCGCCAGGGCCTCCTACAGACAATGCACTTTGATTTATTGCGCTATTTGTAATAGCACCCGAGATATCACCATATATATATTGGATTTTCCCCTGACCCTGACAGTCCGGCCCCATGAGACGGTGATTTTCTCGGCCCCTGGTGGTCCGAGGTCGTTCCCGCTGCACAGATTCATGCGCCAGGGCCTCCTACAGACAATGCACTTTGATTTATTTCGCTATCTGTAATAGCACCCGAGATATCACCAGATATATATTGGATTTTTCCCTGACCCTGAGTGTCCGACCCCATGAGACGGTGGTTTTCTCGGCCCCTGGTGGTCCGAGGTCGTTCCCGCTGCACAGACTCATGCGCCAGGGCCTGCTGCAGACAATGCACTTTGGCTTATGGCGCTATCTCTAATAGCACTCAAGATATCACCAGATATATATTGGATTTTTCCCTGACCCTGACAGTCCGGCCCCATAAGACGGTAGTTTTCTCGGCCCCTGGTGGTCCGAGGTCGTTCCCGCTGCACAGATTCATGCGCCAGGGCCTCCTACAGACAATGCACTTTGATTTATTGCGCTATCTGTAATAGCACCCGAGATATCACCAGATTTATATTGGATTTTTCCGTGACCCTGAGTGTCCGACTCCATGAGACGGTGGTTTTCTCGGCCCCTGGTGGTCCGAGGTCGATCCCGCTGCACTGATTCATGGGCCAGGGTCTCCTACAGACAATGCACTTTGATTTATTGCGCTATCTGTAATAGCACACGAGATATCACCAGATATACGCTGGATTTTTACATGACCTTCTGTGACTGATTCCGAATATCTGTAATTTTTTCGGCGCCTGGTGGTCCGAGGTCGTTCCTGCTGCACAGATTCATTCGCTAGTGCCTCCTACAGGCAATGCACTTTGATTTATTGCGCTATCTCTAATAGCACCCGAGATATCACCAGATATATATTGGATTTTTCCCTGACCCTGACAGTCCGGCCCCATGAGACGGTGATTTTCTCGGCCCCTGGTGGTCCGAGGTCGATCCCGCTGCATAGATTCATGCGCCAGGGCCTCCTACAGACAATGCACTTTGATATATTGCGCTATCTCTAATAGCACCCGAGATATCACCAGATATATATTGGATTTTTCCCTGACCCTGACAGTCCGGCCCCATGAGACGGTGATTTTCTCGGCCCCTGGTGGTCCGAGGTCGTTCCCGCTGCACAGATTCATGCGCCATGGCCTCCTGCAGACAATGCACTTTGGTTTATTGCGCTATCTCTAATAGCAGCCGAGATATCAGCAGATATATATTGGATTTTCCCCTGACCCTGAGTGTCCGACCGCATGAGACGGTGGTTTTCTCGGCCCCTGGTGGACCGAGGTCGTTCCCTCTGCACAGATTCATGCGCCAGTGCCTCCTGCAGACAATGCAGTTTAGTTTATTGCGCTATCTCTAATAGCACCCGAGATATCACCAGATATTTATTGGATTTTTCCCCGACCCTGACAGTCCGGCCCCATGAGACGGTGATTTTGTCGGCCCCTGGTGGTCCGAGGTCGTTCCCGCTGCACATATTCATGCGCCAGGTCCTCCTACAGACAATGCACTTTGATTTATTGCGCTATCTGTAATAGCACCCGAGATATCACCAGATATACGCTGGATTTTTACATGACCTTGGGTGACGGATTTCAAATATCTGTAATTTTCTCGGCGCCTGGTGGTCCGAGGTCGTTCCTGCTGCACAGATTCATTCGCCAGTGCCTCCTACAGACAATGCACTTTGATTTATTGCGCTATCTCTAATAGCACCCGCGAAATTACCAGATATATATTGGATTTTTCTCCGACCCTGGGTGTCCTGCCCAATGTGTCGGTGATTTTCTCGGCCCCTGGTGGTCCGAGGTCGATCCCCCTGCACACATTCATTCGCCAGTGCCTCCTACAGACAATGCACTTTGATTTATTGCGCTATCTCTAATAGCACCCGAGATATCACCAGATATATATATTGGATTTTTCCCTGACCCTGACAGTCCGACCCCATGAGATGGTGGTTTTCTCGGCCCCTGGTGGTCCGAGGTCGTTCCCGCTGCACAGATTCATGCGCCAGGGCCCCCTGCAGATAATTCACTCTGATTTATTGCGCTATCTGTAATAGCACCCGAGATTTCACCAAGATATATATTGGATTTTGCCCTGTCCCTGAGTTTCGACCCCATGAGACCGTGGTTATCTCGGCCCCTGCTGGTCCGAGGTCGTTCCCGCTGCACAGATTCATGCGCCAGGGCCTGCTGCAGATAATGCAGTTTGGTTTATTGCGCTATCTCTAATAGCACCCGAGATATCACCAGATATATATTGGATTTTTCCCTGACCCTGACAGTCCGGCTTCATGAGACGGTGATTTTCTCGGCCCCTGGTGGTCCGAGGTCGATCCCGCTGCACTGATTCATGCGCCAGGGTCTCCTACAGACAATGCACTTTGATTTATTGCGCTATCTGTAATAGCACACGAGATATCATCAGATATACGCTGGATTTTTACATGACCTTGGGTGACGGATTCCAAATATCTGTAATTTTCTCGGCGCCTGGTGGTCCGAGGTCGTTCCTGCTGCACAGATTCATTCGCCAGTGCCTCCTACAGACAATGCACTTTGATTTATTGCGCTATCTGTAATAGCACCCGAGATATCACCAGATATATATTGGATTTTTCCCTGACCCTGACAGTCCGGCCCCATGAGACGGTAGTTTTCTCGGCCCCTGGTAGTACGAGGTCGTTCCCGCTGTACAGATTCATGCGCCGGGGCCTCCTACAAACAATGCACTTTGATTTATTGCGCTATCTCTAATAGCACCCGAGAGATCACCAGATATATGCTGGATTTTTACATGACCTTGTGTGACGGATTCCGAATATCTGTAATTTTCTCGGCGCCAGGTGGTCCGAGGTCGTTCCTGCTGCACAGATTCATTCGCCAGTGCCTCCTACAGGCAATGCACTTTGATTTATTGTGCTATCTCTAATAGCACCCGAGATATCACCAGATCTATATTAGATTTTTCCCTAACCCTGACAGTCCGGCCCCAGGAGACGGTGATTTTCTCGGCCCCTGGTGGTCCGACGTCGATCCCAATGCATAGATTCATGCGCCAGGGCCTCCTACAGACAATGGACTTTGATTTATTGCCCTATCTCTAATAGCACCCGAGATATCACCAGATATATATATTGGATTTTTCCCTGACCCAGAGTGTCCGGCCCCATGAGGCGGCGGTGTTCTCGGCCCCTGGTGGTCCGAGGTCGTTACCATTGCACAGATTCATGCGCCAGGGCCTCCTGCAGACAATGCACTTTGATTTATTTCGCTATCTGTAATAGCACCCGAGATATCACCAGATATATATTGGATTTTTCCCTGACCCTGAGTGTCCGACCCCATGAGACGGTGGTTTTCTCGGCCCCTGGTGGTCCGACGTCGTTCCCGCTGCACAGACTCATGCGCCAGGGCCTGCTGCAGACAATGCACTTTGGTTTATTGCGCTATCTCTAATAGCACTCAAGATATCACCAGATATATATTGGATTTTTCCCTGACCCTGACAGTCCGGCCCCATAAGACGGTAGTATTCTCGGCCCCTGGTGGTCCGAGGTCGTTCCCGCTGCACAGATTCATGCGCCAGGGCCTCCTACAGACAATGCACTTTGATTTATTGCGCTATCTGTAATAGCACCCGAGATATCACCAGATATATATTGGATTTTTCCCTGACCCTGACAGTCCGGCCCCATGAGACGGTATTTTTCTCGGCCCCTGGTGGCACGAGGTCGTTCCCGCTGCACAGATTCATGCGCCAGGGCCTCCTACAAACAATGCACTTTGATTTATTGCGCTATCTCTAATAGCACCCGAGAGATCACCAGATATATGCTGGATTTTTACATGACCTTCTGTGACGGATTCCGAATATCTGTAATTTTCTCGGCGCCTGGTGGTCCGAGGTCGTTCCTGCTGCACAGATTCATTCGCCAGTGCCTCCTACAGGCAATGCACTTTGATTTATTGCGCTATCTGTAATAGCACCCGAGATATCACCAGATATATATTGGATTTTTCCCTGACCCTGACAGTCCGGCCCCATAAGACGGTAGTATTCTCGGCCCCTGGTGGTCCGAGGTCGTTCCCGCTGCACAGATTCATGCGCCAGGGCCTCCTACAGACAATGCACTTTGATTTATTGCGCTATCTGTAATAGCACCCGAGATATCACCAGATATATATTGGATTTTTCCCTGACCCTGAGTGTCCGACCCCATGAGACGGTGGTTTTCTCGGCCCCTGGTGGTCCGACGTCGTTCCCGCTGCACAGACTCATGCGCCAGGGCCTGCTGCAGACAATGCACTTTGGTTTATTGCGCTATCTCTAATAGCACTCAAGATATCACCAGATATATATTGGATTTTTCCCTGACCCTGACAGTCCGACCCCATGTGACGGTGGTATTCTCGGCCCCTGGTGGTCCGAGGTCGTTCCCGCTGCACAGATTCATGCGCCAGGGCCTCCTGCAGACAATGCACTTTGGTTTATTGCGCTATCTCTAATAGCACCCGAGAGATCACCAGATATATGCTGGATTTTGACATGACCTTGTGTGACGGATTCCGAATATCTGTAATTTTCTCGGCGCCTGGTGGTCCGAGGTCGTTCCTGCTGCACAGATTCATTCGCCAGTGCCTCCTACAGGCAATGCACTTTGATTTATTGCGCTATCTCTAATAGCACCCGAGATATCACCAGATCTATATTAGATTTTTCCCTGACCCTGACAGTCCGGCCCCATGAGACGGTGATTTTCTCGGCCCCTGGTGGTCCGAGGTAGTTCCTGCTGCACAGATTCATTCGGCAGTGCCTCCTACAGACAATGCACTTTGATTTATTGCGCTATCTCTAATAGCACCGGAGATATCACCAGATATATATTGGATTTTTCCCTGACCCTGAGTGTCCGGCCCCATGAGACGGTAGTTTTCTCGGCTCCTGGTGGTCCGAGGTCGGTCCCGCTGCACAGATTCATGGGCTAGGGCCTCCTGCAGACAATGCACTTTGATTTATTACGCTATCTCTAATAGCACCCGAGATATCACCAGATATATATTGGATTTTTCCCTGACCCTGACAGTCCGACCCCATGTGACGGTGGTATTCTCGGCCCCTGGTGGTCCGAGGTCGTTCCCGCTGCACAGATTCATGCGCCAGGGACTCCTGCAGACAATGCACTTTGGTTTATTGCGCTATCTCTAATAGCACCCGAGATATCACCAGATATATATTGGATTTTTCCCTGACCCTGACAGTCCGGCCCCATGAGACGGTGATTTTCTCGGCCACTGGTGGTCCGAGGTAGATCCCGCTGCACAGATTCATGCGCCAGGGCCTCCTACAGACAATGCACTTTGATTTATTGCGCTATTTGTAATAGCACCCGAGATATCACCATATATATATTGGATTTTCCCCTGACCCTGACAGTCCGGCCCCATGAGACGGTGATTTTCTCGGCCCCTGGTGGTCCGAGGTCGTTCCCGCTGCACAGATTCATGCGCCAGGGCCTCCTACAGACAATGCACTTTGATTTATTGCGCTATCTGTAATAGCACCCGAGATATCACCAGATTTATATTGGATTTTTCCCTGACCCTGAGTGTCCGACCCCATGAGACGGTGGTTTTCTCGGCCCCTGGTGGTCCGAGGTCGATCGCGCTGCACTTATTCATGCGCCAGGGTCTCCTACAGACAATGCACTTTGATTCATTGCGCTATCTGTAATAGCACACGAGATATCAGCAGATATACGCTGGATTTTTACATGACCTTGGGTGACGGATGCCAAATATCTGTAATTTTCTCGGCGCCTGGTGGTCCGAGGTCGTTCCTGCTGCACAGATTCATTCGCCAGTGCCTCCTACAGACAATGCACTTTGATTTATTGCGCTATCTGTAATAGCACCCGAGATATCACCAGATATATATTGGATTTTTCCCTGACCCTGACAGTCCGGCCCCATGAGACGGTAGCTTTCTCGGCCCCTGGTAGTACGAGGTCGTTCCCGCTGCACAGATTCATGCGCCAGGGCCTCCTACAAACAATGCACTTTGATTTATTGCGCTATCTCTAATAGCACCCGAGAGATCACCAGATATATGCTGGATTTTTACATGACCTTGTGTGACGGATTCCGAATATCTGTAATTTTCTCGGCGCCAGGTGGTCCGAGGTCGTTCCTGCTGCACAGATTCATTCGCCAGTGCCTCCTACAGGCAATGCACTTTGATTTATTGCGCTATCTCTAATAGCACCCGAGATATCACCAGATCTATATTAGATTTTTCCCTGACCCTGACAGTCCGGCCCCAGGAGACGGTGATTTTCTCGGCCCCTGGTGGTCCGACGTCGATCCCGCTGCATAGATTCATGCGCCAGGGCCTCCTACAGGCAATGCACTTTGATTTATTGCCCTATCTCTAATAGCACCCGAGATATCACCAGATATATATATTGGATTTTTCCCTGACCCAGAGTGTCCGGCCCCATGAGGCGGCGGTGTTCTCGGCCCCTGGTGGTCCGCGGTCGTTACCATTGCACAGATTCATGCGCCAGGGCCTCCTGCAGACAATGCACTTTGATTTATTTCGCTATCTGTAATAGCACCCGAGATATCACCAGATATATATTGGATTTTTCCCTGACCCTGAGTGTCCGACCCCATGAGACGGTGGTTTTCTCGGCCCCTGGTGGTCCGAGGTCGTTCCCGCTGCACAGACTCATGCGCCAGGGCCTGCTGCAGACAATGCACTTTGGTTTATGGCGCTATCTCTAATAGCACTCAAGATATCACCAGATATATATTGGATTTTTCCCTGACCCTGACAGTCCGGCCCCATAAGACGGTAGTTTTCTCGGCCCCTGGTGGTCCGAGGTCGTTCCCGCTGCACAGATTCATGCGCCAGGGCCTCCTACAGACAATGCACTTTGATTTATTGCGCTATCTGTAATAGCACCCGAGATATCACCAGATTTATATTGGATTTTTCCGTGACCCTGAGTGTCCGACTCCATGAGACGGTGGTTTTCTCGGCCCCTGGTGGTCCGAGGTCGATCCCGCTGCACTGATTCATGCGCCAGGGTCTCCTACAGACAATGCACTTTGATTTATTGCGCTATCTGTAATAGCACACGAGATATCACCAGATATACGCTGGATTTTTACATGACCTTCTGTGACTGATTCCGAATATCTGTAATTTTTTCGGCGCCTGGTGGTCCGAGGTCGTTCCTGCTGCACAGATTCATTCGCTAGTGCCTCCTACAGGCAATGCACTTTGATTTATTGCGCTATCTCTAATAGCACCCGAGATATCACCAGATATATATTGGATTTTTCCCTGACCCTGACAGTCCGGCCCCATGAGACGGTGATTTTCTCGGCCCCTGGTGGTCCGAGGTCGATCCCGCTGCATAGATTCATGCGCCAGGGCCTCCTACAGACAATGCACTTTGATATATTGCGCTATCTCTAATAGCACCCGAGATATCACCAGATATATATTGGATTTTTCCCTGACCCTGACAGTCCGGCCCCATGAGACGGTGATTTTCTCGGCCCCTGGTGGTCCGAGGTCGTTCCCGCTGCACAGATTCATGCGCCATGGCCTCCTGCAGACAATGCACTTTGGTTTATTGCGCTATCTCTAATAGCAGCCGAGATATCAGCAGATATATATTGGATTTTCCCCTGACCCTGAGTGTCCGACCCCATGAGACGGTGGTTTTCTCGGCCCCTGGTGGACCGAGGTCGTTCCCTCTGCACAGATTCATGCGCCAGTGCCTCCTGCAGACAATGCAGTTTAGTTTATTGCGCTATCTCTAATAGCACCCGAGATATCACCAGATATTTATTGGATTTTTCCCCGACCCTGACAGTCCGGCCCCATGAGACGGTGATTTTGTCGGCCCCTGGTGGTCCGAGGTCGTTCCCGCTGCACATATTCATGCGCCAGGTCCTCCTACAGACAATGCACTTTGATTTATTGCGCTATCTGTAATAGCACCCGAGATATCACCAGATATACGCTGGATTTTTACATGACCTTGGGTGACGGATTTCAAATATCTGTAATTTTCTCGGCGCCTGGTGGTCCGAGGTCGTTCCTGCTGCACAGATTCATTCGCCAGTGCCTCCTACAGACAATGCACTTTGATTTATTGCGCTATCTCTAATAGCACCCGCGAAATTACCAGATATATATTGGATTTTTCCCTGACCCTGAGTGTCCGGCCCCATGAGACGGTAGTTTTCGCGGCCCCTGGTGGTCCGAGGTCGTTCCCGCTGCACAGATTCATGCGCCAGGGCCTCCTACAGACAATGCACTTTGATTTATTGCGCTATCTGTAATAGCACCCGTGATATCACCAGATATATGCTGGATTTTTACATGCCCTTTGGTGACGGATTCCGAATATCTGTAATGTTCTCGGCCCCTGGTGGTCCGAGGTAGTTCCTGCTACACAGATCCATTCGCCAGTGCCTCCTACAGACAATGCACTTTGATTTATTGCGCTATCTCTAATAGCACCCGAGATATCACCAGATATATATATTGGATTTTTCCCTGACCCTGACAGTCCGACCCCATGAGATGGTGGTTTTCTCGGCCCCTGGTGGTCCGAGGTCGTTCCCGCTGCACAGATTCATGCGCCAGGGCCTCCTGCAGACAATGCACTTTGATTTATTTCGCTATTTCTAATAGCACCCGAGATATCACAAGATATATATTGGATTTTTCCTTGACCCTGGCAGTCCGGCCGCATGTGTCGATGGTTTTCTCGGTCCCTCGTGGTCCGAAGTCGATCCCGCTGCATAGATTCATGCGCCAGGGCCCCCTGCAGATAATTCACTTTGATTTATTGCGCTATCTCTAATAGCACCCGAGATATAACCAGATATTTATTGGATTTTTACATGACGTTGGGTGACGGATTCCGAATATCTGTAATTTTCTCGGCCCCTGGTGGTCCGAGGTAGTTCCTGCTGCACAGATTCATTCGCCAGTGCCTCCTACAGACAATGCACTTTGATTTATTGCGCACTCTCTAATAGCATCCGAGATATCACCAGATATATGCTCTATTTTTACATGACGTTGGGTGACGGATACCGAAAATCTGTAACTTTCTTGGCCCCTGGTGGTCCGACGTCGTGCCCGCTGCACAGATTCATGCGCCAGGGCCTCCTGCAGACAATGCACTTTGATTTATTGCGCTATCTGTAATAGCACCCGAGATATCACCAGATATATATTGGATTTTTCCCCGACCCCGACAGTCCGACCCCATGTGTCGGTGGTTTTCTCGGCCCCTGGTGGTCCGAGGTCGTTCCCGCTGCTCAGATTCGTGCGCCAGGGCCCCCTGCAGATAATTCACTCTGATTTATTGCGCTATCTGTAATAGCACCCGAGATTTCACCAGATATATATTGGATTTTGCCCTGTCCCTGAGTTTCGACCCCATGAGACCGTGGTTATCTCGGCCCCTGCTGGTCCGAGGTCGTTCCCGCTGCACAGATTCATGCGCCAGGGCCTGCTGCAGATAATGCAGTTTGGTTTATTGCGCTATCTCTAATAGCACCCGAGATATCACCAGATATATATTGGATTTTTCCCTGACCCTGACAGTCCGGCTTCATGAGACGGTGATTTTCTCGGCCCCTGGTGGTCCGAGGTCGATCCCACTGCGCACATTCATGCGCCAGGGCCTCCTGCAGACAATGCACTTTGGTTTATTGCGCTATCTCTAGTAGCACCCGAGATATCACCAGATATATATTGGATTTTTCCCTGACCCTGAGTGTCCGGCCCCATGAGACGGTAGTTTTCTCGGCCCCTGGTGGTCCGAGGTCGTCCCCGCTGCACAGATTCATGCACCAGGGCCCCCTGCAGATAATTCTCTTTGGTTTAGAGCGCTATCTGTAAGAGCACTCGAGATATCACCAGATATATATTGAATTTTTCCCCGACCCTGAGTGTCCGGCCCCATGTGTCGCTGGTTTTCTCGGTCCCTCGTGGTCCGATGTCGATCCCGCTGCACAGATTCATGCGCCAGGGCCCCCTACAGATAATTCACTTTTGTTTAGTGCGCTATCTGTAATAGCACCCGAGATATCACCAGACATATATAGGATTTTTCCCTGACTCTGACAGTCCGACCCCATGAGACGGTGGTTTTCTCGGTCCCTCGTGGTCCGAGGTCGATCCCGCTGCACAGATTCATGCGCCAGGGCCCCCTACAGATAATTCACTTTTGTTCAGTGCGCTATCTGTAATAGCACCCGAGATATCACCAGACATATATAGGATTTTTCCCTGACTCTGACAGTCCGACCCCATGAGACGGTGGTTTTCTCGGCCCCTGGTGGCCCGAGGTCGTTCCCGCTGCACAAATTCATGCGCCAGGGCCTCCCGCAGACAACGCACTTTGATTTATTGCACTATCTGTAATAGCACCCGAGATATCACCAGATATATGTTGGATTTTTCCCTGACCCTGAGTGTCCGGCCCCATGAGACGGAAGTTTTCTCGCCCCCTGGTGGTCCGATGTCGTTCCCGCTGCACAGATTCATGCGCAAGGGCCTCCTACAGACAATGCACTTTGATTTATTGCGCTATCTGTAATAGCACACGAGATATCACCAGATATATATTGGATTTTTCCCCGACCCCGACAGTCCGACCCCATGTGTCGGTGGTTTTCTCGGCCCCTGGTGGTCCGAGGTCGTTCCCGCTGCACAGATTCATGCGCCAGGGCCCCCTGCAGATAATTCACTTTGGTTTAGTGCGCTATCTGTAAGAGCACCCGAGATATCACCAGACATATATTGAATTTTTCCCCGACTCTGAGTGTCCGGCCCCATGAGTCGGTGGTTTTCTCGGCCCCTGGTGGTCTGAGGTCGATCCCGCTGCACAGATTCATGCACCAGGGCCTCCTGCAGACAGTGCACTTTGACTTATCGCGCCATCTGTCATAGCTCCCGAGATATCATCAGATACATTCTGGATTGTTACATGACCTTGGGTGTCCGGCCCCATGTGCCGGTGATTTTCTCTGTCCCTGGTGGCCCGAGGTCGTTCCCGCTGCACAGATTCATGCGCCAGGGCCCCTGCAGATAATTCACTTTGGTTTAGTGCGCTATATGTAAGAGCACCCGAGATATCACCAGATATATATTGAATTTTTCCCCGACCCTGAGTGTCCAGCCCCATGTGTCGGTGGTTTTCTCGGCCCCTGGTGGTCCGAGGTCGATCCCGCTGCACAGATTCATGCGCCCGGGCCTCCTACGGACAATGCACTTTGATTTATTGCGCTATCTGTAATAGCACCCGAGATATCACTAGATATATATTGGATTTTCCCCTGACCCTGAGTGTCCGGCCCCATGAGACGGTGGTTTTCTCGGCCCCTGGTGGCCCGAGGTCGATTCCGCTGCACAGATTCATGCGCGAGGGCCTCTTGCAGACAGTGCACTTTGATTTATCGCGCTATCTATAATAGCACCCGAGATATCACCAGATATATATTGGATTTTTCACTGACCCTAAGTGTCCGGCCCCTCGGGACGGTGGTTTTCTTGGCCCCTGGTGGTCCGAGGGCGTTCCTGCTGCACAGATTCATCCGGCAGGGCCGCCTACAGGCAATGCACTTTGATTTATTGCGCTATCTGTAATAGCACCCGAGATATCACCAGATATATATTGGATTTTCCCCTGACCCTGAGTGTCCTGCCCCATGAGACTGTGGTTTTCTAGGCCCCTGGTGGTCCCAGGTCGCTCCCGCTGCACAGATTCATTCGCCAGTGCCTCCTACAGACAATGCACTTTGATTTATTGCGCTGTCTCTTATAGCACCCGAGATATCACCAGATATATATTGGATTTTTCCCTGATCCTGAGTGTCCGGCCCCATGAGACGGTGGTTTTCTCGGCCCCTGGTGGACCGAGGTCGTTCCCGCTGCAGAGATTCATGCGCCATTGCCTCCTGCAGATAATTCACTTTGGTTTATTGCGGTATCTCCAATAGCACCCGAGATATCACCAGATATATGCTGGATTTTTACATGACCTTGGGTGACGGATTCCGAATATCTGTAATTTTCTCGGCCCCTGGTGGTCCGAGGTCGATCCCGCTGCACAGATTCATGCGCCAGGGCCTCCTACAGACAATGCACTTTTATTTATTGCGATATCTCTAATAGGACCCGTGATATCACCAGATATATATTGGATTTTTCCCTGACCCTGAGTGTCCGACCCCATGAGACGGTGGTTTTCTCGGCCCCTGGTGGTCTGAGGTCGTTCCCGCTGCACAGATTCATGCGCCAGGGCCCCCTGCAGATAATTCACTTTGGTTTAGTGCGCTATCTGTAAGAGCACCCGAGATATCACCAGACATATATTGAATTTTTCCCCGACTCTGAGTGTCCGGCCCCATGAGTCGGTGGTTTTCTCGGCCCCTGGTGGTCTGAGGTCGATCCCGCTGCACAGATTCATGCACCAGGGCCTCCTGCAGACAGTGCACTTTGACTTATCGCGCCATCTGTCATAGCTCCCGAGATATCATCAGATACATTCTGGATTGTTACATGACCTTGGGTGTCCGGCCCCATGTGTCGGTGATTTTCTCTGTCCCTGGTGGCCCGAGGTCGTTCCCGCTGCACAGATTCATGCGCCAGGGCCCCTGCAGATAATTCACTTTGGTTTAGTGCGCTATATGTAAGAGCACCCGAGATATCACCAGATATATATTGAATTTTTCCCCGACCCTGAGTGTCCAGCCCCATGTGTCGGTGGTTTTCTCGGCCCCTGGTGGTCCGAGGTCGATCCCGCTGCACAGATTCATGCGCCCGGGCCTCCTACGGACAATGCACTTTGATTTATTGCGCTATCTGTAATAGCACCCGAGATATCACTAGATATATATTGGATTTTCCCCTGACCCTGAGTGTCCGGCCCCATGAGACGGTGGTTTTCTCGGCCCCTGGTGGCCCGAGGTCGATTCCGCTGCACAGATTCATGCGCGAGGGCCTCTTGCAGACAGTGCACTTTGATTTATCGCGCTATCTGTAATAGCACCCGAGATATCATCAGATACATTCTGGATTTTTACATGAAGTTGGGTGTCCGGCCCCATGTGTCGGTGATTTTCTCTGTCCCTGGTGGCCCGAGGTCGTTCCCGCTGCACAGATTCATGCGCCAGGGCCCCTGCAGATAATTCACTTTGGTTTAGTGCCCTATCTGTAAGAGCGGCCGTGATATCACCACATATATATTGGATTTTTGCCTGACACCGAGTGTCAGGCCCCATGAGACGGTGGTTTTCTCGGCCCCTGGTGCTCCGACGTCGTTCCCGCTGCACAGATCCATGCGCCAGGGCCTCCTGCAGACAATGCACTTTGGTTTATTGCGCTATCTCTAGTTGCACCCGAGATATCACCAGATATATATTGGATTTTTCCCTGACCCTGAGTGTCCGGCCCCATGAGACGGTAGTTTTCTCGGCCCCTCGTGGTCCGAGGTCGATCCCGCTGCACAGATTCATGCGCCAGGGACTCCTCCAGACAATGCACTTTGATTTATTCCGCTATCTGTAATAGCACCCGTGATATCACCAGATATATATTGGATTTTTCCTTGTCCCGGACAGTCCGGCCCCATGTGTCGATGGTTTTATCGGTCCCTCGTGGTCCGAGGTCGATCCCGCTGAACAGATTCATGCGCCAGGGCTTCCGGCAGATAATTCACGTCGGTTTATTGCGCTATATGTAATAGCACCCGAGATATCATCAGATATATGCTGGATTTTTACGTGAACTTGGGTGACGGATTTCGAATATCTGTAATTTTCTCGGCCCGTGGTGGTCCGAGGTCGTACCTGCTGCACTGACACATTCGCCAGTGCCTCCTACAGACAATGCACTTTGATTAATTGCGCTATCTGTAATAGCACCCGAGATATCACCAGATATATATTGTATTTTTCCTTGTCCCGGACAGTCCGGCCCCATGTGTCGATGGTTTTATCGGTCCCTCGTGGTCCGAGGTCGATACCGCTGAACAGATTCATGCGCCAGGGCTTCCTGCAGACAATTCACTTTGGTTTATTGCGCTATCTGTAATTGCACCCGAGATATCACCAGATATATGCTGGATTTTTACATGACCTTGGGTGACGGATTCCGAATATCTGCAATTTTCTCGGCGCCTGGTGGTCCGAGGTCGTTCCCGCTGGCCACATTTATGCGCCAGGGCCTCCTACAGACAATGCACTTTGATTTATTGCGCTATCTATAATAGCACCCGAGATATCACCAGATATAAATTGGATTTTTCACTGACCCTAAGTGTCCGGCCCCTCGGGACGGTGGTTTTCTTGGCCCCTGGTGGTCCGAGGGCGTTCCTGCTGCACAGATTCAACCGGCAGGGCCGCCTACAGGCAATGCACTTTGATTTATTGCGCTATCTGTAATAGCACCCGAGATATCACCAGATATATATTGGATTTTCCCCTGACCCTGAGTGTCCTGCCCCATGAGACTGTGGTTTTCTAGGCCCCTGGTGGTCCCAGGTCGCTCCCGCTGCACAGATTCATTCGCCAGTGCCTCCTACAGACAATGCACTTTGATTTATTGCGCTGTCTCTTATAGCACCCGAGATATCACCAGATATATATTGGATTTTTCCCTGATCCTGAGTGTCCGGCCCCATGAGACGGTGGTTTTCTCGGCCCCTGGTGGACCGAGGTCGTTCCCGCTGCAGAGATTCATGCGCCATTGCCTCCTGCAGATAATTCACTTTGGTTTATTGCGGTATCTCCAATAGCACCCGAGATATCACCAGATATATGCTGGATTTTTACATGACCTTGGGTGACGGATTCCGAATATCTGTAATTTTCTCGGCCCCTGGTGGTCCGAGGTCGATCCCGCTGCACAGATTCATGCGCCAGGGCCTCCTACAGACAATGCACTTTTATTTATTGCGATATCTCTAATAGGACCCGTGATATCACCAGATATATATTGGATTTTTCCCTGACCCTGAGTGTCCGACCCCATGAGACGGTGGTTTTTTCGGCCCCTGGTGGTCCGAGGTCGTTCCCGCTGCACAGATTCATGCGCCAGGGCCTCCTGCAGATAATTCACTTTGGTTTATTGCGCTATCTCTTATAGCACCCGAGATATCACCAGATATATATTGGATTTTTCCCTGATCCTGAGTGTCCGGCCCCATGAGACGGTAGTGTTCTCGGCCCCTGGTGGTCCGAGGTCGTTCCCGCTGCACAGATTCATGCACCAGGGCCTCCTACAGACAATGCACTTTGATTTATTGCGCTATCTGTAATAGCACCCGAGAAATCACCAGATATATATTGGATTTTTCCCTGACCCTGAGTGTCCGACCCCATGAGACGGTGGTTTTCTCGGCCCCTGGTGGTCCGAGGTCGTTCCCGCTGCACAGATTCGTGCGCCAGGGCCTCCTACAGACAATGCACTTTGATTTATTGCGCTATCTGTAATAGCACCCGAGATATCACCACATATATATTGGATTTTTCCCTGACCCCGAGTGTCCGACCCCATGAGACGGTGGTTTTCTCGGCCCCTGGTGGTCCGAGGTCGTTGCCGCTGCACTGATTCATGCGCCAGGGCCTCCTGCAGATAATTCACTTTGGTTCATTGCGCTATCTCTTATAGCACCCGAGATATCACCAGATATATATTGGATTTTTCCCTGACCCTGAGTGTCCGACCCCATGAGACGGTGGTTTTCTCGGCCCCGGTGGTCCGAGGTCGTTCCCGCTGCACAGATTCGTGCGCCAGGGCCTCCTACAGACAATGAACTTTGATTTATTGCGCTATCTGTAATAGCACCCGAGATATCACCAGATATATATTGGATTTTTCCCTGACCCTGAGTGTCCGGCCCCATGAGACGGTAGTTTTCTCGGCCCCTGGTGGTCCGAGGTCGTTCCCGCTGCACAGATTCATGCGCCAGGGCCTCCTACAGACAATGCAATTTGATTTATTGCGGTATCTGTAATAGCACCCGAGATATCACCAGATGTATGCTGGATTTTTACATGACCTTGGGCGACGGATTCCGAATCTCTGTAATTTTCTCGGCCCCTGGTGGTCCGAAGTCGTTCCCGCTGCACAGATTCATGCGCCAGGGCCCCCTGCAGATGATTCACTTTGGTTTAGTGCGCTATGTGTAAGAGCACCCGAGATCTCACCATATATATTGTTGCGATACATCGAATTAACGAGGTTGCGATGTATCGAACTCGTCCCTCTAGCACGCACGGCTGTACCAACCCTTAGGGTCTGAAGGGGGTTGAAATAAACTGGTCGCTAAGGAGTTGGTCAGAGTAAACGAAGACAAACGAGTAGTCTTTGAGCGAACGTTGACGTGAATAGACGTGTTGAGCTATAGACTACATTCTGTAATATTTGTATGAAATTGTAAATATTAGTGTAAATAAGAACATTGTAAATAAACATGTCGCGGGCGAGCACCCCAGGACCCGCCCAGCGCAACACTGGTGTCAGAAGTGGGATTCGCAGCCGCCCGAGTCCCACGGAAGATGTTCCTTCGTCATTGGAGAATATGTTTGAAGCTCTCCAACGAAGTTTAAGCGAACAACTTAACAACCAACAGCGATCCTTCGCAGATCAGATGGAGAAATGGCGGGTCCTATCTGAAGAGAGGGAAGCTTCTTGTAGGACGGCCCTAGTAGCCCGTGAAGCCGCCTTAGAAGGAAGGATCGCAGCGATGGAAGCGAACCAACAGGTTATCACTTCCAATTTAGAGACTTTAGCACAGAGGATCATAACGGTGACCTCGTCTGTAAGTCGCGACTCCGTAACGGCTGACCCGTTCGGACTCGCGGCTCCGTCTCAGCCAGCTGTGCAGTCGACTCCTCCTGTCGAAGGCAACAACGGGCCTCGCGGCATACCGGATCTGGGATATGTCGTGAGACCACCCGTTTTCGATGGAAGAAATGGGTGGAATGAGTAACACCTTCAATTTGAGGCTGTGGCTGCAGCGAACAGGTGGGATGAACCAAGGAAGGCGTTGGCCTTGGTTTCATCGCTGGAGGGTTCGGCTCGTAGTGTACTCACTTCCCTTCCCGCTGGTAGTTTACAGAATTACACCGCGATCGTTTCGGCACTGGAGTTCCGTTATGGAACGAAAAATTTAACGAATTTAAATTTCGTTTTATTCCAAAATTTCAAACAGCGGAAAGGAGAGTCCATTTCCGATTTGGCCAGGGAGATAGAAAGGTTGGCGCAGGCCGCCTTTTGTGAATGCCCTGCCGAGATCAGGGACAAACTGGCGGCCTCCCAGTTCGTGTCAGCTCTGGCCAATGAAGACATGAAAAGAGCGTTAAGACTCGGCGGGTTTGCATCTCTCAGGGCTGCCGTTATTCGTGCCCTGGAGATCGAAGCCGTCGAGAGCACTTCAGAGGTCACCGCTGATGAAGTGCGGGTACTAAAATCTGTGCCCCGTGTTTTTGAGTGCAATGCGGCTCGAGAAGGTACCTCGCAGGATGATCGACCGGACATGACGTACAGAAGTCGGACCAGGTGGCAAGGTTCCTCGAAGAGGCCCGAGAAACAGAAGGAGTGCTGGGTCTGCGGGAAGAGCGGACACTTTCAACGGGATTGCCGGATGGGAAAAACAGAGAAACCGAAGAAGGGAAACGGGAAAAGGTCGGAGTAATGGGGGAGCCTCCGACTTCAAGTTCTCCTACCCCCGTCGTCCGAAGTGTGAACCCTCAGGAGAAGATGAGCATCGAGGGATTCATCAATGGAAGAAAATGCAAGATCATCATTGATACCGGATCCTATGTAAATCTGTTATCAGCAAACAAGTTCGGTCCCAGGGAAACACTTAACGCGGCGGGTGTAGGAAGCGTGAGAGTCTTCTCGGTTTCGGGAGAAAATCTGAAAATTTTCGGAAAAGAGCGATTCCCTCTGAAAATTGGAAACTTCCAGACGGAAGAAGAATTTTTACTTATACACATGAAAGAAGAATGCATTTTGGGAAGCAACTTCCTCCAAAAGCATGCGAGTAAAATTGACTTCGCCTCGGGTACGCTATCTATTAATGGAGAGGAGCTGTTCCTGCAAGAAAAATCACAAGAGGAGGCGGTCGTACCTGTACATCTGCAGGACTTGTACTCCCGTTGTTCCGGACAACTTACTGAAGAAGAAAGGAAGAGGTTTCGCCGACTATTACAAGAATTTCAAGACGTTTTTGCCGAAAACCCCGAGCAAGTGGGAAAGTGTGAGGTCGTGCGGCACAGGATCAACACGGGAGATCACGCTCCGATCAAGCAGGCACCACGACGTTTACCGTTCTGTCGCCGTGCCGAAGTTGACGAATTATTGGCGAAGATGCAGAAGCAAGGGGTGATAGAAGAGTCGAAAAGCCCCTGGTCTTCGCCAATTGTCCTTGTAAAGAAAAAGGATGGAATTACCCGTTTTTGTGTCGATTACCGCCGACTTAATGAAATCTCCAAGAAGGACTCCTATCCGCTGCCCAGGATCGAAGACACCTTGGACGCCTTTTCTGGATCTTCTTGGTTCTCAACAATTGATCTCCAAAGTGGATATTGGCAGATTCCTGTCGATAAAAGGGATCGTGAGAAGACCGCATTTTGCACAGGCTCTGGATTGTGGCAATTCAAAGTGATGCCATTTGGACTGTGTAATGCTCCAGCTACCTTCGAAAGACTCATGGAAACTGTTCTCGCTGATCTGACTTGGAAGATTTGTCTAGTGTACTTGGACGATATAATTGTCTATGGACGAACCTTCGAAGAGGAAGTACAACGCTTAAAAGAGGTGTTCACCCGCCTGCGCGAAGTAAAGCTTTTGATGAACCCGAAGAAATGTAGCTTCTTCCGCAACGAAGTGGCATACCTGGGACATGTCGTATCCAGTCAAGGAGTTAAAACGGATCCGGAGAAGATTTCTGCGGTACGTGAATGGCCGATTCCCAAGAACAAGACTGAACTACGAAGCTTTCTTGGACTCTGCACGTACTACAGAAAATTCGTGCAGGGCTTTTCGCGTATCGCACGACCGCTACACCGACTGACGGAAGAGAAGATGGACTTCGTATGGACGGAAGAGTGTCAAGAGGCGTTCGAAGCGCTGAAGAGGACATTAGAAGAGACACCTGTTCTGGCGTACCCTCGGATGGACGCGGACTTCGTTTTGGATACCGATGCCTCGAATTTTGCCATCGGAGCAGTCCTGTCACAAATACAAAACGGAGAGGAGAGGGTCATCGCGTATTTCTTCAAGACGCTGGGGAAAGCAGAGAGAAATTATTGTGTGACCCGAAAGGAACTCTTGGCCATAGTCAAGTCCATAGAGCATTTCCATCACTATCTTTATGGACGAAAATTCCTTATCCGCACAGATCATGCAGCTCTGACCTGGCTCCTGAATTTCAAGAATCCAGAAGGTCAAACGGCGCGTTGGATCGAACGATTACAGGAGTACCAATTTGAAATTAAATACAGAGCAGGAAATATACATGGAAATGCGGATAGCCTTTCAAGAAGACCATGTGGGGAACAGTGTAAGCGTTGCTCCCGTTTGGAAGAAAAAGAGAGTGCAAACGAACACTGTCTCCTCAGGACCACATATAGAAACGAGCAGTTAGACGAGTGGAGAAAAGCTCAAGAGGAAGACGATGAAATTGGCTTGGTATTCTTGAAGAAACAAGAAGGAACGAAACCAAGCTGGCCGGAACTTTCGTCTTCCTCGCCGGAAACGAAATACTTGTGGGCAATTTGGGATTCCCTGGAAATCAAGGAAGGTCTCTTGTGCAGGAAATGGGAATCTACCGATGGGAAACAAGTTTCTTGGCTTCTGGTTGTGCCGAAGAGCAAGGTTGAAGAGGTTTTGAAGCAATGCCACGACGCACCATCAGGTGGCCATTTTGGAATCAAGAAGACGCTGGCCAAAGTTCGTCAGAGATTCTTCTGGTTGGATCACCGGAAAGCCGTCGACGAGTGGTGTCGACGATGTTATACTTGTTCGGCGAAGAAGGGCCCCAAAGAGAGGGGAATAGGGGCCATGAAGGTTTACAATGTCGGGGCACCATTTGAGAGGATCGCGCTCGACATTGTGGGTCCCTTGCCCAGGTCTTCGGCCGGAAACAGGTACGCGCTGGTTGTGGTAGATTATTTTTCGAAGTGGCCGGAGGTGATTGCGCTACCAAACCAGCAGGCGACAACGATTGCAAGAGCGTTGTTGGAACAGGTGATCAGCCGGTATGGAGTGCCGCTAGAGTTGCACTCTGATCAGGGTCGGAGTTTCGAATCTTCCATCTTCAAGGAACTGATGAAGATGCTGGGGATAAAGAAGACGAGGACAATTCCCTTACACCCTCAGTCGGATGGACTCGTAGAGCGGATGATTAGAACTTTGCTGCAGTATCTGTCCCAGTTTGTTTCAGAACATCAGAAAGATTGGGACGAATGGATTCCAACGTTTCTTCTTGCATACCGGACCTCCAGACATGAAACCACAGGATTGACTCCATCTATGGTTTTCATGGGCAGAGAGCTGCGTCTTCCGTTAGACCTGTTGAGAGGGACTTCACCAAGTGCTTTAACGGATGAGAAGACGTACGTCGAAGAATACCGAGCAAGACTTGCTGAAACTCACAACTTTGTACGAGAGAGGTTGCGGATATGTAGCAACAAAGCAAAATCATGGTACGATTCCCGTGCACGGCCGATCTCATTTGCCCAAGGAGAGAAGGTCTGGTTGTACAATCCGAAAAGAACAAAAGGGAAATGTCCCAAGTTGCAATTTGACTGGGAAGGACCATACGAGGTTGTTCAACGATTGAATGACCTAATCTATAGGATTGTCCGTTCCCCTAGAAAGAAACTGCGGATTGTACATGTCAATCGGCTTGCTCGCTTCGATTCAAGAACAACGAATTTGAAGAAATCAAAGGACAATGATCGACATTCTTCGCCCAAGAAGAGGACTTGTCGTCGCTGAAGACTAGGGAAAGAATTTTCCTTCTGGCAGCGGAGGCTTTCCTTCGTTTGCGGCCGAACCGGCCAAGGTTGGTATGAGGAAGTGACATTCTCTTAGGAGGGTGTCCCCTCATCTTCTGAGGCTGCATTTCAATAGCGGCGTGCAGCGCCAGGAGTCGGTTCGCGAAAGAGTGGTGTTCGGGAGCCCCAAATAAAGGGTTCAGGAGAAGGTTTCCTTGGGGGAACATCCGAGGGAGGGTTTCTCGACGGCTAGGGGAAATTCACCCGAGAAGCCTGGAGGAAAGAAGACTATAAATACAAGAAAGAAGGACTCAATGTGGAAGGGCGAGGAATGAGTGATCCAGGATTACCCAGAGAAGAATTCTTCGGAGGATCGAGTACCGGCGTCTTGCTCAGGGTTTTTGGTGGTTTTCCCCTGAGACGGAGGACGAATGTCAGGACGTTACTGTCTGAGAGACCACCTAGGTAAAGGAATTAATTTGGTTTTACCTACTCTTCAGGCAGAGGCACCACGTGGTTGCAGGCCGGCTTCACTGACAGAAGGAAGCGACAGAGGTTAGCGTTATCGGACTGAAGACGTTCACAGTCGTCGGACTGAAATTGCCGACAGTGAAGTTTGACGCGGTCGGGACGACCGCTCAACGAAGGAGGAGGGCAATGTTGCGATACATCGAATTAACGAGGTTGCGATGTATCGAACTCGTCCCTCTAGCACGCACGGCTGAACCAACCCTTAGGATCTGAAGGGGGTTGAAATAAACTGGTCGCTAAGGAGTTGGTCAGAGTAAACGAAGACAAACGAGTAGTCTTTGAGCGAACGTTGACGTGAATAGACGTGTTGAGCTATAGACTACATTCTGTAATATTTGTATGAAATTGTAAATATTAGTGTAAATAAGAACATTGTAAATAAACATGTCGCGGGCGAGCACCCCAGGACCCGCCCAGCGCAACAATATATTGGATTTATCCCTGACCCTGACAGTCCGGCCCCATGTGACGGTGGTTTTCCCGGCCCCTCGTAGTCCGAGGTCGATCCCGCTGCACAGATTCATGCGCCAGGGCCTCCTACAGACAATGCACTTTGATTTATTGCGCTATCTGTAATAGCACCCGTGATATCACCACATATATATTGGATTTTACCCTGACCCTGACAGTCCGGCCCCATGTGTCGGTGGTTTTCTCGGCCCCTGGTGGTCCGAGGTTATTCCCGCTGCACAGATTCATGCGCCAGGGCATCCTGCAGATAATTCACTTTGGTTTATTGCGCTATCTCTAATAGCACCCGAGATATCACCAGATATATATTTGATTTTTCCCTGACCCTGAGTGTCCGGCCCCATGAGACGGTGGTTTTCTCGGCCCCTGGTGGTCCGAGGTCGTTCCCGCTGCACAGATGCATGCGCCAGGGCCTCCTGCAGATAATTCACTTTGATTTTTCGCGCTATCTGTAATAGCACCCGGGAAAGCACCATATATATATTGGATTTTTACATGACATTGGGTGACGGATACCGAAAATCTGTAATTTTCTCCGCCCCTGGACAACCGATGTAGTTCCTGCTTCAAAGATTCATGCGCCAGGGCTTCCTGCAGACAATGCACTTTGATTTATTGCGCTATCTGTAATAGCACCCGAGATATCACCAGATATATATTGGATTTTTCCCTGACCCTGAGTGTCCGGCCCCATGAGACTGTAGTTTTCTCGGCCCCTGGTGGTCCGAGGTCGTTCCCGCTGCACAGATTCAGGCGCAAGGGCTTCCTGCAGACAATGCACTTTGATTTATTGCGCTATCTGTAATAGCACCCGAGATATCACCAGATATATATTGGATTTTTCCCTGACCCTGAGTGTCCGACCCCATGAGACGGTGGTTTTCTCGGCCCCGGTGGTCCGAGGTCGTTCCCGCTGCACAGATTCATGCGCCAGGGCCTCCTACAGACAATGCACTTTGATTTATTGCGGTATCTGTAATAGCACCCTAGATATCACCACATATATATCGGATTTTTCCCTGACCCTGAGTGTCCGACCCCATGAAACGGTGGTTTTCTCGGCCCCTGGTGGTCCGAGGTCGTTCCCGCTGCACAGATTCATGCGCCAGGGCCACCTACAGACAATGCACTTTGGTTTATTGCGCTATCTCTAATAGCACCCGAGATATCACCAGATATATATTGGATTTTTCACTGACCCTGAGTGTCCGACCCCATGAGACGGTGGCTTTCTCGGCCCCTGGTGGTCCGAGGTCGTTCCCGCTGCACAGATTCATGCGCCAGGGCCTCCATCAGATAATTCACTTTGGTTTATTGCGCTATCTCTTATAGCACCCGAGATATCACCAGATATATATTGGATTTTTCCCTGATCCTGAGTGTCCGGCCCCATGAGACGGTAGTTTTCTCGGCCCCTGGTGGTCCGAGGTCGTTCCCGCTGCACAGATTCATGCGCCAGGGCCTCCTGCAGACAATGCACTTTGGTTTATTGCGCTATCTCTAATAGCACCCGAGATATCACCAGATATATATTGGATTTTTCCCTGACCCCGAGTGTCCGGCCCCATGAGACGGTAGTTTTCTCGGCTCCTGGTGGTCCGAGGTCGTTCCCGCTGCACAGATTCATGCGCCAGGGCTTCCTGCAGACAATGCACTTTGATTTATCGCGCTATCTGCAATGGCACCCGAGATATCACCAGATATATATTGGATTTTTCCCTGACCCCGAGTGTCCGGCCCCATGAGACGGTAGTGTTCTCGGCCCCTGGTGGTCCGAGGTCGTTCCCGCTGCACAGATTCATGCGCTAGGGCCTCCTTCAGATAATTCACTTTGGATTATTGCGCTATCTCTAATAGCACCCGAGATATCACCAGATATATATTGGATTTTTCCCTGACCCTGAGTGTCCGGCCCCATGAGACGGTGGTTTTCTCGGCCCCTGGTGGTCAGAGGTCGTTCCCGCTGCACAGATGCATGCGCCAGGGCCTCCTGCAGATAATTCACTTTGGTTTATTGCGCTATCTCTAACAGCACCCGAGATATCACCAGATATATATTGGATTTTTCCCCGACCCTGAGTGTCTGGCCCCATGTGACGGTGGTTTTCTCGGCCCCTGGTGGCCTGAGGTCGTCCCTGCTGCACAGATTCATTCGCCAGGGCCTCCCGCAGACAAAATACTTTGATTTATCGCGCTATCTGTAATAGCACCCGAGATATCACCTGATATATATTGGATTGTTCCCTGACCCTGAGTGTCCGGCCCCATGTGTCGGTGGTTTTCTCGGCCCCTGGTGGTCCGAGGTCGATCCCGGTGCACAGATTCATGCGCCAGGGACTCCTGCAGATAATTCACTTTGGATTATTGCGCTATCTCTAATAGCACCCGAGATATCACCTGATATATATTGGATTGTTCCCTGACCCTGAGTGTCCGGCCCCATGTGTCGGTGGTTTTCTCGGCCCCTGGTGGTCCGAGGTCGATCCCGCTGCACAGATTCATGCGTCAGGGCCTCCTACAGACAATGCAGTTTGATTTATTGCGCTATCTGTAATAGCACCCGAGATATCACCAGATATATATTGGATTTTTCCCTGAACCTGAGTGTCCGGCCCCATGAGACGGTGGTTTTCTCGGCCCCTGGTGGTCCGAGGTCGTTCCCGCTGCACAGATTCATGCGCCAGGGACTCCTACAGACAATGCACTTTGATTTATTGCGCTATCTGTAATAGCACCCGAGATATCACCACATATATATTATATTTTTCCCTGACCCTGAGTGTCCGACCGCATGAGACAGTGGTTTTCTCGGCCCCTGGTGGTCCGAGGTCGTTCTCGCTGCACAGATACATGCGCCAGGGCCTCCTGCAGATAATTCACTTTGGTTCATTGCGCTATCTCTTATAGCACCCGAGATATCACCAGATATATATTGGATTTTTCCCTGACCCTGAGTGTCCGACCCCATGAGACGGTGGTTTTCTCGGCCCCGGTGGTCCGAGGTCGTTCCCGCTGCACAGATTCATGCGCCAGGGCCTCCTACAGACAATGCACTTTGATTTATTGCGCTATCTGTAATAGCACCCGTGATATCACCACATATATATTGGATTTTACCCTGACCCTGACAGTCCGGCCCCATGTGTCGGTGGTTTTCTCGGCCCCTGGTGGTCCGAGGTTATTCCCGCTGCACAGATTCATGCGCCAGGGCATCCTGCAGATAATTCACTTTGGTTTATTGCGCTATCTCTAATAGCACCCGAGATATCACCAGATATATATTTGATTTTTCCCTGACCCTGAGTGTCCGGCCCCATGAGACGGTGGTTTTCTCGGCCCCTGGTGGTCCGAGGTCGTTCCCGCTGCACAGATGCATGCGCCAGGGCCTCCTACAGACAATGGACTTTGATTTATTGCGCTATCTGTAAGAGCACCCGAGATATCACCAGATATATTATGGATTTTTCCCTGACCCTGACAGTCTGGCCCCATGAGACGGTGGTTTTCTCGGCCCCTGGTGGTCCGAGGTCGTTCCCGCTGCACGGATTCATGCGCCAGGGCTTCCTGCACACAATGCACTTTGATTTATGGCCCTATCTGTTATAGCACCTGAGATATCAGCAGATATATATTGGATTTTTCCCTGACACTGAGTGTCCGGCCCCATGAGACGGTGGTTTTCTCGGCCCCTGGTGGTCCGAGGTCGTTCCCGCTGCACAGATTCATGCGCCAGGGCCTCCTACAGACAATGCACTTTGATTTATTGCGCTACCTGTAATAGCACCCGAGATTTCACCAGATATATATTGGATTTTTCCCTGACCGTGAGTGTCCGGCCCCATGAGACGGTAGTTTCTTCGGCCCCTGGTGGTCCGAGGTCGTTCCCGCTGCACAGATTCATGCGCCAGGGCCTCCTACAGACAATGCACTTTGATTTATAGCGCTATCTGTAATAGCACCCGAGATACCATCAGATATATATTGGATTTTTCCCTGACCCTGAGTGTCCCACCCCATGAGACGGTGGTTTTCTCGGCCCCTGGTGGTCAGAGGTCGTTCCCGCTGCACAGATTCATGCGCCAGGGCCTCCTGCAGACAATGCACTTTGGTTTATTGCGCTATCTCTAATAGCACCCGAGATATCACCAGATATATATTGGATTTTTCCCTGACCCCGAGTGTCCGGCCCCATGAGACGGTAGTTTTCTCGGCCCCTGGTGGTCCGAGGTCGTTCCCGCTGCACAGATTCATGCGTCAGGGCCTCCTACAGACAATGCAGTTTGATTTATTGCGCTATCTGTAATAGCACCCGAGATATCACCAGATATATATTGGATTTTTCCCTGAACCTGAGTGTCCGGCCCCATGAGACGGTGGTTTTCTCGGCCCCTGGTATTCCGAGGTCGTTCCCGCTGCACAGATTCATGCGCCAGGGCCTCCTGCAGACAATGCACTTTGGTTTATTGCGCTATCTCTAATAGCACCCGAGATATCACCAGATATATATTGGATTTTTCCCTGACCCCGAGTGTCCGGCCCCATGAGACGGTAGTTTTCTCGGCCGCTGGTGGTCCGAGGTCGTTCCCGCTGCACAGATTCATGCGTCAGGGCTTCCTACAGACAATGCACTTTGATTTATTGCGCTATCTCTAATAGCACCCGAGATATCACCTGATATATATTGGGTTTTTCCCCGATCCTCAGGGTCCGGCCCCATGAGCCGGAGGTTTTCTCGGCCCCTGGTGGTCCGAGGTCGTTCCCGCTGCACAGATTCATGCGCCAGCGTCCCCTGCAGATAATTCACTTTGGTTTATTGCGCTATCTCTAATAGCACCCGAGATATCACGAGATATATATTGGATTTTTCCCTGACCCCGAGTGTCCGGCCCCATGAGACGGTAGTTTTCTCGGCCCCTGGTGGTCCGAGGTCGTTCCCGCTGCACAGATTCATGCGCCAGGGCCTCCTACAGACAATGCAGTTTATTTATTGCGCTATCTGTAATAGCACACGAGATATCACCAGATATATATTGGATTTTTCCCTGAACCTGAGTGTCCGGCCCCATGAGACGGTGGTTTTCTCGGCCCCTGGTAGTCCGAGGTCGTTCCCGCTGCACTGATTCATACGCCAGGGAATGCTACAGACAATGCACATTGATTTATCGCGCTATCTGTAATAGCATCCGAGATGTCACCAGATATATGCTGGATTTTTTCATGACCATGGGTGACGGATACCGAACATCTGTAATTTTCTCTGCCCCTGGCGGTCCGAGGTCGTTCCTGCTGCCCAGATTCATGCGCCAGGGCCTGCTACAGACCATGCACTTTGATTTATCGCGCTATCTGTAATAGCACCCGAGATATCACCTGATATATGCTGGATTTTTACATGACCTTGTGTGACGGATACCGAACATCTGTAATTTTCTCAGCTCCTGGTGGTCCGAGGTCGTTCCTGCTGCCCAGATTCATGTGCAAGGGCCTGATACGGACAATGCACTTTGGTTCATTGCGCTATCTCTAATAGCACCCGAGATATCACCTGATATATATTGGGTTTTCCCCTGTCCCTGAGTGTCCGGCCCCATGTGACGGTGGTTTTCTCGGCCCCTGGTGGTCCGAGGTCGTTCCTGCTGCACTGATTCATTCGCCAGGGCCTCTCGCAGACAAAGCACTTTGATTTATCGCGCTATCTGTAATAGCACCCGAGATATCACCAGATATATATTGGATTTTTCCCTGAACCTGAGTGTCCGGCCCCATGAGACGGTGGTTTTTTCGGCCCCTGGTGGTCCGAGGTCGTTCCCGCTGCACAGATTCAGGCGCCAGGGCCTCCTGCAGATAACTCACTTTGGATTAGTGCGCTATCTCTAACAGCACCCGAGATATCACCAGATATATATTGGATTTTTCCCTGAACCTGAGTGTCCGGCCCCATGAGACGGTGGTTTTTTCGGCCCCTGGTGGTCCGAGGTCGTTCCCGCTGCACAGACTCATGCGCCAGGGCCTCCTACAGACAATGCAGTTTGATTTATTGCGCTATCTGTAATAGCACCCGAGATATCACCAGATATATATTGGATTTTTCCCTGAACCTGAGTGTCCGGCCCCATGAGACGGTGGTTTTCTCGGCCCCTGGTGGTCCGAGGTCGTTCCCGCTGTACAGATTCATGCGCGAGCGTCCCCGGCAGATAATTCACTTTGGTTTATTGCGCTATCTCTAATAGCACCCGAGATATCACCAGTTATATATTGGATTTTTCCCTGACCCTGAGTGTCCGGCCCCATGTGTCGGTGGTTTTCTCGGCCCCTGGTCATCCGAGGTCGTACCCGCTGCACAGGTTCATGCGCCAGGGCCTCCTACTGACAATGCAATTTGATTTATTGCGCTATCTCTAATAGCACCCGAGATATCACCAGATATATATTGGATTTTCCCCTGACCATGTGTGTCCGGCCCCATGGGACTGTGGTTTTCTCGGCCCCTGGTGGTCCGAGGTCGTTCCCGCTGCACAGATTCATGCGACAGGGCCTCCTACAGACAATGCAGTTTGATTTATTGCGCTATCTGCAATAGCACCCGAGATATCACCAGATATATATTGGATTTTTCCCTGAACCTGAGTGTCCGGCCCCATGAGACGGTGGTTTTTTCGGCCCCTGGTGGTCCGAGGTCGTTCCCGCTGCACAGATTCATGCGCCAGGGCCTCCTGCAGATAACTCACTTTGGATTAGTGCGCTATCTGTAATAGCACCCGAGATATCACCAGATATATATTGGATTTTCCCCTGACCCTGAGTGTCCGGCCCCATGAGACGGTGGTTTTCTCGGCCGCTGGTGGTCCGAGGTCGTTCCCGCAGCACAGATTCATGCGCCAGGGCCTCCTACTGACAATGCAATTTGATTTATTGCGCTATCTCTAATAGCACCCGAGATATCACCAGATATATATTGGATTTTCCCCTGACCATGTGTGTCCGGCCCCATGGGACTGTGGTTTTCTCGGCCCCTGGTGGTCCGAGGTCGTTCCCGCTGCACAGATTCATGCGCAAGGGCCTCCTACGGGCAATGCACTTTGATTTATTGCGGTATCTCTAATAGCACCCGCGATATCACCAGATATATATTTGATTTTTCCCTGACCCTGAGTGACCGGCCCCATGAGACGGTGGTTTTCTCGGCCCCTGGTTGTCCGAGGTCGTTGCCGCTGCACAGATTCATGCGCCAGGGCTTCCTGCAGACAATGCACTTTGATTTATCGCGCTATCTCTAATAGCACCCGAGATATCACCAGATATATAATGGATTTTTCCCTGACCCTGACAGTCCGGCCCCATGGGACGGCGGTTTTCTAGGCCCCTGGTGGTCCGAGCTCGATCCCGCTGCACAGATGCATGCGCCAGGGCCTCCTGCAGATAATTCACTTTGGTTTATTGCGCTATCTCTTATAGCACCCGAGATATCACCAGATATATATTGGATTTTTCCCTGACCCTGAGTGTCCGACCCCATGAGACCGTGGTTTTCTCGGCCCCTGGTGGTCCGAGGTCGTTCCCGCTGCACGGATTCAGGCGCCAGGGCTTCCTGCAGACAATGCACTTTGATTTATGGCGCTATCTGTTATAGCACCTGAGATATCAGCAGATATATATTGGATTTTTCCCTGACACTGAGTGTCCGGCCCCATGAGACGGTGGTTTTCTCGGCCCCTGGTGGTCCGAGGTCGTTCCCGCTGCACAGATTCATGCGCCAGGGCCTCCTACAGACAATGCACTTTGATTTATTGCGCTACCTGTAATAGCACCCGAGATTTCACCAGATATATATTGGATTTTTCCCTGACCGTGAGTGTCCGGCCCCATGAGACGGTAGTTTCTTCGGCCCCTGGTGGTCCGAGGTCGTTCCCGCTGCACAGATTCATGCGCCAGGGCCTCCTACAGACAATGCACTTTGATTTATAGCGCTATCTGTAATAGCACCCGAGATACCATCAGATATATATTGGATTTTTCCCTGACCCTGAGTGTCCCACCCCATGAGACGGTGGTTTTCTCGGCCCCTGGTGGTCAGAGGTCGTTCCCGCTGCACAGATTCATGCGCCAGGGCCTCCTGCAGACAATGCACTTTGGTTTATTGCGCTATCTCTAATAGCACCCGAGATATCACCAGATATATATTGGATTTTTCCCTGACCCCGAGTGTCCGGCCCCATGAGACGGTAGTTTTCTCGGCCCCTGGTGGTCCGAGGTCGTTCCCGCTGCACAGATTCATGCGTCAGGGCCTCCTACAGACAATGCAGTATGATTTATTGCGCTATCTGTAATAGCACCCGAGATATCACCAGATATATATTGGATTTTTCCCTGAACCTGAGTGTCCGGCCCCATGAGACGGTGGTTTTCTCGGCCCCTGGTAGTCCGAGGTCGTTCCCGCTGCACAGATTCATGCGCCAGGGCCTCCTGCAGACAATGCACTTTGGTTTATTGCGCTATCTCTAATAGCACCCGAGATATCACCAGATATATATTGGATTTTTCCCTGACCCCGAGTGTCCGGCCCCATGAGACGGTAGTTTTCTCGGCCCCTGGTGGTCCGAGGTCGTTCCCGCTGCACAGATTCATGCGTCAGGGCTTCCTACAGACAATGCACTTTGATTTATTGCGCTATCTCTAATAGCACCCGAGATATCACCTGATATATATTGGGTTTTTCCCCGATCCTCAGGGTCCGGCCCCATGAGCCGGAGGTTTTCTCGGCCCCTGGTGGTCCGAGGTCGTTCCCGCTGCACAGATTCATGCGCCAGCGTCCCCTGCAGATAATTCACTTTGGTTTATTGCGCTATCTCTAATAGCACCCGAGATATCACGAGATATATATTGGATTTTTCCCTGACCCCGAGTGTCCGGCCCCATGAGACGGTAGTTTTCTCGGCCCCTGGTGGTCCGAGGTCGTTCCCGCTGCACAGATTCATGCGTCAGGGCCTCCTACAGACAATGCAGTTTATTTATTGCGCTATCTGTAATAGCACCCGAGATATCACCAGATATATATTGGATTTTTCCCTGAACCTGAGTGTCCGGCCCCATGAGACGGTGGTTTTCTCGGCCCCTGGTAGTCCGAGGTCGTTCCCGCTGCACAGATTCATACGCCAGGGAATGCTACAGACAATGCACATTGATTTATCGCGCTATCTGTAATAGCATCCGAGATGTCACCAGATATATTATGGATTTTTTCATGACCATGGGTGACGGATACCGAACATCTGTAATTTTGTCTGCCCCTGGCGGTCCGAGGTCGTTCCTGCTGCCCAGATTCATGCGCCAGGGCCTGCTACAGACCATGCACTTTGATTTATCGCGCTATCTGTAATAGCACCCGAGATATCACCTGATATATGCTGGATTTTTACATGACCTTGTGTGACGGATACCGAACATCTGTAATTTTCTCAGCCCCTGGTGGTCCGAGGTCGTTCCTGCTGCCCAGATTCATGTGCAAGGGCCTGATACGGACAGTGCACTTTGGTTCATTGCGCTATCTCTAATAGCACCCGAGATATCACCTGATATATATTGGGTTTTTCCCCGACCCTCAGGGTCCGGCCCCATGAGCCGGTGGTTTTCTCGGCCCCTGGTGGTCCGAGGTCGTTCCCGCTGCACAGATTCATGCGCCAGCGTCCCCTGCAGATAATTCACTTTGGTTTATTGCGCTATCTCTAATAGCACCCGAGATATCACCAGTTATATATTGGATTTTTCCCTGACCCTGAGTGTCCGGCCCAATGAGACGGTGGTTTTCTCGGCCCCTGGTGGTCCGAGGTCGTTCCTGCTGCACTGATTCATTCGCCAGGGCCTCTCGCAGACAAAGCACTTTGATTTATCGCGCTATCTGTAATAGCACCCGAGATATCACCAGATATATATTGGATTTTTCCCTGAACCTGGGTGTCCGGCCCCATGAGACGGTGGTTTTTTCGGCCCCTGGTGGTCCGAGGTCGTTCCCGCTGCACAGATTCAGGCGCCAGGGCCTCCTGCAGATAACTCACTTTGGATTAGTGCGCTATCTCTAACAGCTCCCGAGATATCACCAGATATATATTGGATTTTTCCCTGAACCTGAGTGTCCGGCCCCATGAGACGGTGGTTTTTTCGGCCCCTGGTGGTCCGAGGTCGTTCCCGCTGCACAGACTCATGCGCCAGGGCCTCCTACAGACAATGCAGTTTGATTTATTGCGCTATCTGTAATAGCACCCGAGATATCACCAGATATATATTGGATTTTTCCCTGAACCTGAGTGTCCGGCCCCATGAGACGGTGGTTTTCTCGGCCCCTGGTGGTCCGAGGTCGTTCCCGCTGCACAGATTCATGCGCGAGCGTCCCCGGCAGATAATTCACTTTGGTTTATTGCGCTATCTCTAATAGCACCCGAGATATCACCAGTTATATATTGGATTTTTCCCTGACTCTGAGTGTCCGGCCCCATGTGTCGGTGGTTTTCTCGGCCCCTGGTCATCCGAGGTCGTACCCGCTGCACAGGTTCATGCGCCAGGGCCTCCTACTGACAATGCAATTTGATTTATTGCGCTATCTCTAATAGCACCCGAGATATCACCAGATATATATTGGATTTTCCCCTGACCATGTGTGTCCGGCCCCATGGGACTGTGGTTTTCTCGGCCCCTGGTGGTCCGAGGTCGTTCCCGCTGCACAGATTCATGCGACAGGGCCTCCTACAGACAATGCAGTTTGATTTATTGCGCTATCTGCAATAGCACCCGAGATATCACCAGATATATATTGGATTTTTCCCTGAACCTGAGTGTCCGGCCCCATGAGACGGTGGATTTTTCGGCCCCTGGTGGTCCGAGGTCGTTCCCGCTGCACAGATTCATGCGCCAGGGCCTCCTGCAGATAACTCACTTTGGATTAGTGCGCTACCTGTAATAGCACCCGAGATATCACCAGATATATATTGGATTTTCCCCTGACCCTGAGTGTCCGGCCCCATGAGACGGTGGTTTTCTCGGCCGCTGGTGGTCCGAGGTCGTTCCCGCAGCACAGATTCATGCGCCAGGGCCTCCTGCAGATAATTCACTTTGGATTATTGCGCTATCTCTAATAGCACCCGAGATATCACCAGATATATATTGGATTTTCCCCTGACCATGTGTGTCCGGCCCCATGAGACTGTGGTTTTCTCGGCCCCTGGTGGTCCGAGGTCGTTCCCGCTGCACAGATTCATGCGTCAGGGCTTCCTACAGACAATGCAGTTTGATTTATTGCGCTATCTGTAATAGCACCCGAGATATCACCAGATATATATTGGATTTTTCCCTGAACCTGAGTGTCCGGCCCCATGAGACGGTGGTTTTTTCGGCCCCTGGTAGTCCGTGGTCGTTCCCGCTGCACAGATTCATGCGCCAGGGAATGCTACAGACAATGCTCATGGATTTATCGCGCTATCTGTAATAGCACCCGAGATGTCACCAGATATATGCTGGATTTTTTCATGACCGTGGGTGACGGATACCGAACATCTGTAATTTTCTCGGCCCCTGGCGGTCCGAGGTCGTTCCTGCTGCCCAGATTCATGCGCCAGGGCCTGCTACAGACCATGCACTTTGATTTATCGCGCTATCTGTAATAGCACCCGAGATATCACCTGATATATGCTGGATTTTTACATGACCTTGTGTGACGGATACCGAACATCTGTAATTTTCTCAGCCCCTGGTGGTCCGAGGTCGTTCCTGCTGCCCAGATTCATGCGCCAGCGTCCCCTGCAGATAATTCACTCTGGTTTATTGCGCTATCTCTAATAGCACCCGAGATATCACCAGTTATATATTGGATTTTTCCCTGACCCTGAGTGTCCGGCCCAATGAGACGGTGGTTTTCTCGGCCCCTGGTGGTCAGAGGTCGTTCCCGCTGCACAGATGCATGCGCCAGGGCCTCCTGCAGATAATTCACTTTGGTTTATTGCGCTATCTCTAATAGCACCCTAGATATCACCAGATATATATTGGATTTTCCCCTGTCCCTGAGTGTCCGGCCCCATGTGACGGTGGTTTTCTCGGCCCCTGGTGGTCCGAGGTCGTTCCTGCTGCACTGATTCAATCGCCAGGGCCTCCTGCAGATAACTCACTTTGGATTAGTGCGCTATCTCTAACAGCTCCCGAGATATCACCAGATATATATTGGATTTTTCCCTGAACCTGAGTGTCCGGCCCCATGAGACGGTGGTTTTTTCGGCCCCTGGTGGTCCGAGGTCGTTCCCGCTGCACAGACTCATGCGCCAGGGCCTCCTACAGACAATGCAGTTTGATTTATTGCGCTATCTGTAATAGCACCCGAGATATCACCAGATATATATTGGATTTTTCCCTGAACCTGAGTGTCCGGCCCCATGAGACGGTGGTTTTCTCGGCCCCTGGTGGTCCGAGGTCGTTCCCGCTGCACAGATTCATGCGCGAGCGTCCCCGGCAGATAATTCACTTTGGTTTATTGCGCTATCTCTAATAGCACCCGAGATATCACCAGTTATATATTGGATTTTTCCCTGACTCTGAGTGTCCGGCCCCATGTGTCGGTGGTTTTCTCGGCCCCTGGTCATCCGAGGTCGTACCCGCTGCACAGGTTCATGCGCCAGGGCCTCCTACTGACAATGCAATTTGATTTATTGCGCTATCTCTAATAGCACCCGAGATATCACCAGATATATATTGGATTTTCCCCTGACCATGTGTGTCCGGCCCCATGGGACTGTGGTTTTCTCGGCCCCTGGTGGTCCGAGGTCGTTCCCGCTGCACAGATTCATGCGACAGGGCCTCCTACAGACAATGCAGTTTGATTTATTGCGCTATCTGCAATAGCACCCGAGATATCACCAGATATATATTGGATTTTTCCCTGAACCTGAGTGTCCGGCCCCATGAGACGGTGGATTTTTCGGCCCCTGGTGGTCCGAGGTCGTTCCCGCTGCACAGATTCATGCGCCAGGGCCTCCTGCAGATAACTCACTTTGGATTAGTGCGCTACCTGTAATAGCACCCGAGATATCACCAGATATATATTGGATTTTCCCCTGACCCTGAGTGTCCGGCCCCATGAGACGGTGGTTTTCTCGGCCGCTGGTGGTCCGAGGTCGTTCCCGCAGCACAGATTCATGCGCCAGGGCCTCCTGCAGATAATTCACTTTGGATTATTGCGCTATCTCTAATAGCACCCGAGATATCACCAGATATATATTGGATTTTCCCCTGACCATGTGTGTCCGGCCCCATGAGACTGTGGTTTTCTCGGCCCCTGGTGGTCCGAGGTCGTTCCCGCTGCACAGATTCATGCGTCAGGGCTTCCTACAGACAATGCAGTTTGATTTATTGCGCTATCTGTAATAGCACCCGAGATATCACCAGATATATATTGGATTTTTCCCTGAACCTGAGTGTCCGGCCCCATGAGACGGTGGTTTTTTCGGCCCCTGGTAGTCCGTGGTCGTTCCCGCTGCACAGATTCATGCGCCAGGGAATGCTACAGACAATGCTCATGGATTTATCGCGCTATCTGTAATAGCACCCGAGATGTCACCAGATATATGCTGGATTTTTTCATGACCGTGGGTGACGGATACCGAACATCTGTAATTTTCTCGGCCCCTGGCGGTCCGAGGTCGTTCCTGCTGCCCAGATTCATGCGCCAGGGCCTGCTACAGACCATGCACTTTGATTTATCGCGCTATCTGTAATAGCACCCGAGATATCACCTGATATATGCTGGATTTTTACATGACCTTGTGTGACGGATACCGAACATCTGTAATTTTCTCAGCCCCTGGTGGTCCGAGGTCGTTCCTGCTGCCCAGATTCATGCGCCAGCGTCCCCTGCAGATAATTCACTCTGGTTTATTGCGCTATCTCTAATAGCACCCGAGATATCACCAGTTATATATTGGATTTTTCCCTGACCCTGAGTGTCCGGCCCAATGAGACGGTGGTTTTCTCGGCCCCTGGTGGTCAGAGGTCGTTCCCGCTGCACAGATGCATGCGCCAGGGCCTCCTGCAGATAATTCACTTTGGTTTATTGCGCTATCTCTAATAGCACCCTAGATATCACCAGATATATATTGGATTTTCCCCTGTCCCTGAGTGTCCGGCCCCATGTGACGGTGGTTTTCTCGGCCCCTGGTGGTCCGAGGTCGTTCCTGCTGCACTGATTCAATCGCCAGGGCCTCTCGCAGACAAAGCACTTTGATTTATCGCGCTATCTGTAATAGCACCCGAGATATCACCAGATATATATTGGATTTTTCCCTGATCCTGAGTGTCCGGCCCCATGAGACGGTGGTTTCCTCGGCCCCTGGTGCTCCGAGGTCGTTCCCGCTGCGCAGATTCATGCGGCAGGGCCCCCTGCAGATAATTCACATTTGTTTATTGCGCTATCTCTAATAGCACCCGAGATATCACCAGATATATATTGGATTTTCCCCTGACCATGTGTGTCCGGCCCCATGTGTCGGTGGTTTTCTCGGACCCTGGTTGTCCGAGGTCGATCCCGCTGCACAGATTCATGCGCCAGGGCCTCCTGCAGATAATGCACTTTGATTAATTGCGCTATCTGTAATAGCACCCGAGATATCACCAGATATATACTGGATTATCCCCTGACCATGTCTGTCCGGCCCCATGAGACTGTGGTTTTCTCGGCCCCTGTGGTCCGAGGTCGTTCCCGCTGCACAAATTCATGCGCCAGTGCCTCCTGCAGATAATTCACTTTGGATTATTGCGCTATCTCTAACAGCACACGAGATATCACCAGATATATATTGGATTTTTCCCTGAACCTGAGTGTCCGGCCCCATGAAACGGTGGTTTTTTCGGCCCCTGGTGGTCCGAGGTCGTTCCCGCTGCACAGACTCATGCGCCAGGGCCTCCTACAGACAATGCACTTTGATTTTTTGCGCGATCTGTAAAAGCACCCCAGATATCACCAGATATATATTGGATTTTTCCCTGCACCTGAGTGTCCGGCCCCATGAGACGGTGGTTTTCTCGGCCCCTGGTGGTCCGAGGTCGTTCCCGCTGCACAGATTCATGCGCCAGCGTCCCCTGCAGATAATTCACTTTGGTTTATTGCGCTATCTCTAATCGCACCCGAGATATCACCAGTTATATATTGGATTTTTCCCTGACCCTGAGCGTCCGGCCCAATGAGACGGTGGTTTTCTCGGCCCCTGGTGGTCCGAGGTCGTTCCCGGTGCACAGATTCATGCGCCAGGGCCTCCTGCAGATAATTCACTTTGGATTATTGCGCTATCTCTAACAGCACCCGAGATATCACCAGATATATATTGGATTTTCCCCTGACCATGTGTGTCCGGCCCCATGAGACTGTGGTTTTCTCGGCCCCTGGTGGTCCGAGGTCGTTCCCGCTGCACAGATTCATTCGTCAGGGCCTCGTACAGACAATGCAGTTTGAATTATTGCGCTATCTGTAATAGCACCCGAGGTATCACCAGATATATATTGGATTTTTCCCTGAACCTGAGTGTCCGGCCCCATGAGACGGTGGTTTTTTCGGCCCCTGGTGGTCCGAGGTCGTTCCCGCTGCACAGATTCATGCGCCAGGGCCTCCTACAGACAATGCACTTTGATTTTTTGCGCGATCTGTAAAAGCACCCCAGATATCACCAGATATATATTGGATTTTTCCCTGCACCTGAGTGTCCGGCCCCATGAGACGGTGGTTTTCTCGGCCCCTGGTGGTCCGAGGTCGTTCCCGCTGCACAGATTCATGCGCCAGCGTCCCCTGCAGGTAATTCACTTTGGTTTATTGCGCTATCTCTAATAGCACCCGAGATATCACCAGTTATATATTGGATTTTTCCCTGACCCTGAGCGTCCGGCCCAATGAGACGGTGGTTTTCTCGGCCCCTGGTGGTCCGAGGTCGTTCCCGGTGGACAGATTCATGCGCCAGGGCCTCCTGCAGATAATTCACTTTGGATTATTGCGCTATATCTAATAGCACCCGAGATATCACCAGATATATATTGGATTTTTCCCTGACCCTGCGTGTCCGGCCGCATGTGTCAGTGGTTTTCTCGGCCCCTGGTGGTCCGAGGCCGTACCCGCTGCACAGGTTCATGCGCCAGGGCCTCCTACTGACAATGCACTTTGATTTATTGCGCTATCTCTAATATCACCCGAGATATCACCTGATATATATTGGATTGTTCCCTGACCCTGAGTGTCCGGCCCCATGTGTCGGTGGTTTTCTCGGCCCCTGGTTGTCCGAGGTCGATCCCGCTGCAGAGATTCATGCGCCAGGGCCTCCTGCAGATAATGCACTTTGATTTATTGCGCTATCTGTAATAGCACCCGAGATATCACCAGATATATATTGGATTTTCCCCTGACCATGTGTGTCCGGCCCCATGAGACTGTGGTTTTCTCGGCCCCTGGTGGTCCGAGGTCGTTCCCGCTGCACAGATTCATGCGCCAGGGCTTCCTGCAGATAATTCACTTTGGATTATTGCGCTATCTCTAATAGCACCCGAGATATCACCAGATATATATTGGATTTTCCCCTGACCATGTGTGTCCGGCCCCATGAGACTGTGGTTTTCTCGGCCCCTGGTGGTCCGAGGTCGTTCCCGCCGCACAGATTCATGCGCCAGGCCTTCCTGCAGATAATTCGCTTTGGATTATCTCGCTATCTCTAATAGCACCCGAGATATCACCAGATATATATTGGATTTTTCCATGACCCAGACAGTCCGGCCCCATGAGACGGTGATTTTCTCGGCCCCTGGTGGTCCGAGGTCGTTCCCGCTGCACAGATTCATGCGCCAGGGCCTCCTACAGACAATGCACTTTGATTTATTGCGCTATCTGTAATAGCACCCGAGATATCAACAGTTATATATTGTATTTATCCCTGACCCTGAGTGTCCGGCCCCATGAGACGGTGGTTTTCTCGGCCCCTGGTGGTCCGAGGTCGTTGCCGCTGCACAGATTCATGCGCCAGGGCCTCCTGCAGACAATTCACTTTGGATTATTGCGCTACCTCTAATAGCACCCGAGATATCACCAGATATATATTGGATTTTTCCATGACCCTGAGTGTCCGGCCCCATGAGACGGTGGTTTTCTCGGCCCCTGGTGGTCCGAGGTCGTTCCCGCTGCACGTATTCATGCGCCAGGGCCTCCTGCAGATAATTCACGTTGGTTTATTGCGCTATCTCTAATAGCACCCGAGATATCACCAGATATATTGGATTTTCCCCAGACCCTGAGGGTCCGGCCCCATGAGACTGTGGTTTTCTCGGCCCCTGGTGGTCCGAGGTCGTTCCCGCTGCACAGATTCATGCGCCAGGGCCTCCTGCAGATAATTCACTTTGGATTATTGCGCTATCTCTCATAGCACCCGAGATATCACCAGATATATATTGGATTTTTCCCCGACCCTGAGTGTCCGGCCCCATGAGACGGTGGTTTTCTCGGCCCCTGGTGGTCCGAGGTCGTTCCCGCTGCACAGATTCATGCGCCAGCGCCTCCTACAGACAATGCACTTTGGTGCATTGCCCTATCTGTAGTAGCACCCGAGATATCACCAGATATATATTGGATTTTTCCCTGACCCTGAGTGACCGGCCCCATGTGTCGATGGTTTTCTCGGCCCCTGGTGGTCAGAGGTCGTTCCCGCTGCACAGATGCATGCGCCAGGGCCTCCTGCAGATAATTCACTTTGGTTTATTGCGCTATCTCTAATAGCACCCTAGATATCACCAGATATATATTGGATTTTCCCCTGTCCCTGAGTGTCCGGCCCCATGTGACGGTGGTTTTCTCGGCCCCTGGTGGTCCGAGGTCGTTCCTGCTGCACTGATTCAATCGCCAGGGCCTCTCGCAGACAAAGCACTTTGATTTATCGCGCTATCTGTAATAGCACCCGAGATATCACCAGATATATATTGGATTTTTCCCTGATCCTGAGTGTCCGGCCCCATGAGACGGTGGTTTCCTCGGCCCCTGGTGCTCCGAGGTCGTTCCCGCTGCGCAGATTCATGCGGCAGGGCCCCCTGCAGATAATTCACTTTTGTTTATTGCGCTATCTCTAATAGCACCCGAGATATCACCAGATATATATTGGATTTTCCCCTGACCATGTGTGTCCGGCCCCATGAGCCGGTGGTTTTCTCGGCCCCTGGTGGTCCGAGGTCGTACCCGCTGCACAGGTTCATGGGCCAGGGCCTCCTACAGACAATGCACTTTAATTTATTGCGCTATCTCTAATAGCACCCGAGATATCACCTGATATATATTGGGTTGTTCCCTGACCCTGAGTGTCCGGCCCCATGTGTCGGTGGTTTTCTCGGACCCTGGTTGTCCGAGGTCGATCCCGCTGCACAGATTCATGCGCCAGGGCCTCCTGCAGATAATGCACTTTGATTTATTGCGCTATCTGTAATAGCACCCGAGATATCACCAGATATATATTGGATTATCCCCTGACCATGTCTGTCCGGCCCCATGAGACTGTGGTTTTCTCGGCCCCTGTGGTCCGAGGTCGTTCCCGCTGCACAAATTCATGCGCCAGGGCCTCCTGCAGATAATTCACTTTGGATTATTGCGCTATCTCTAACAGCACCCGAGATATCACCAGATATATATTGGATTTTTCCCTGAACCTGAGTGTCCGGCCCCATGTAACGGTGGTTTTCTCGGCCCCTGGTGGTCCGAGGTCGTTCCCGCTGCACAGATTCATGCGCCAGCGTCCCCTGCAGATAATTCACTTTGGTTTATTGCGCTATCTCTAATCGCACCCGAGATATCACCAGTTATATATTGGATTTTTCCCTGACCCTGAGCGTCCGGCCCCATGAGACGGTTGTTTTCTCGGACCCTGGTGTTCCGAGGTCGTTCCCGCTGCACAGATTCATGCGCCAGGGCCTCCAACAGATAATTTACTTTGGCTTATTGGGCTATCTGTAATAGCACCCGAGATATCACCAGATATATATTGGATTTTTCCCTCACCCTGAGTGTCCGGCCCCATGAGACGGTGGTTTTCTCTGCCCCTGGTGGTCCGAGGTCGTTCCCGCTGCCCAGATTCATGCGCCAGGGCCTCTTACAGACAATGCACTTTGATTTATTGCCCTATCTCTAATAGCACCCGAGATATCACCAGATATAAATATTGGATTTTCCCCTGACCCTGAGTGCCCGGCCCCATGGGACGGTGGTTTTCTCGGCCCCTGGTTGTCCGAGGTCGTTGCCGCTGCACAGATTCATGCGCCCGGGCCTCCTACAGACAATGCACTTTGATTTATTGCGCTATCTTTAATAGCACGCGAGATATCACCAGATATATATATTGGATTTTCCCCTGACCCTAAGTGTCCGGCCCCATGGGACGGTGGTTTTCTCGGCCCCTGGTTGTCCGAGGTCGTTGCCGCTGCACAGATTCATGCGCCAGGGCCTGCTGCAGATAATTCACTTTGGTTTATTGCGCTATCTCTAATAGCACCCGAGATATCACCAGATATATATTGGATTCTCCCCTGGCCCTGAGAGTCCGGCTCCATGAGACGGTGGTTTTCTCGGCCCCTGGTGGTCCGATGTCGTTCCTGCTGCACAGATTCATGCGCAAGGGCCTCCTACGGGCAATGCACTTTGATTTATTGCGGTATCTCTAATAGCACCCGCGATATCACCAGATATATATTTGATTTTTCCCTGACCCTGAGTGACCGGCCCCATGAGACGGTGGTTTTCTCGGCCCCTGGTTGTCCGAGGTCGTTGCCGCTGCACAGATTCATGCGCCAGGGCTTCCTGCAGACAATGCACTTTGATTTATCGCGCTATCTCTAATAGCACCCGAGATATCACCAGATATATAATGGATTTTTCCCTGACCCTGACAGTCCGGCCCCATGGGACGGCGGTTTTCTAGGCCCCTGGTGGTCCGAGCTCGTTCCCGCTGCACAGATACATGCGCCAGGGCCTCCTGCAGATAATTCACTTTGGTTTATTGCGCTATCTCTAATAGCATCCGAGATATCACCAGATATATATTGGATTTTTCCCTCACCCTGAGTGTCCGGCCCCATGTGACGGTGGTTTTCTCGGCCTCTGGTGGTCCGAGGTCGTTCCCGCTGCCCAGATTAATGCGCCACGGCCTCCTACAGACAATGCACTTTGATTTATTGCCCTATCTCTAATAGCACCCGAGATATCACCAGATATATATTGAATTTTTCAACCGACCCTGAGTGTCCGGCCCCATGAGACTGTGGTTTTCTCGGCCCCTGGTGCTCCGTGGTCGTTCCCGCTGCACAGATTCATGCGCCAGGGCCTCCTGCAGACAATTCACTTTGGTTTATTGCGCTATCTCTAATAGCACCCGAGATATCACCAGATATATATTGGATTTTTCCCTGACCATGAGTGTCCGGCCCCATGAGACGGTGGTTTTCTCGGCCCCTGGTGGTCCGAGGTCATTCCCGCTGCCCCGATTCATGCGCCAGGGCCTCCTACAGACAATGCAATTTGATTTATTGCGCTATCTGTAATAGCACCCGAGAAAGCTCCACATATATGGTGGATTTTTACATGACCTTGGGTTACGGATACCGAAAATCTGTAATTTTCTCGGTCCCTGGTGTTCCGATGTCGGTCCAGCTGCACAGATTCATGCGCAAGGGCCTCCTACGGACAATGCACTTTGATTTATTGCGCTATCTGTAATAGCACCCGAGATATCACAAGATATATATTGGATTTTCCCCTGACCCTGAGTGTCCGGCCCCATGAGACGGTGGTTTTCTCGGCCCCTGGTGGTCCGAGGTCCTTCCCGCTGCACAGATTCATGCGCCAGGGCCTCCTGCAGTTAATTCACTTTGGTTTATTGCGCTATCTCTAATAGCACCCGAGATATCACCAGATATATATTCGATTTTCCCCTGACCCTGAGTGTCCGGCCCCATGAGACTGTGGTTTTCTCGGCCCCTGGTGGTCCGAGGTCGATCCCACTGCACAGATTCATGCATCAGGGCCTCCTGCAGACAATTCACTTTGGTTTATTGCGCTATCTCTAATAGCACCCGAGATATCACCAGATATATATTGGATTTTTCCCTGACCCTGACAGTCCGGCCCCATGGGACGGTGGTTTTCTCGGCCCCTGGTGGTCCGAGGTCGTTCCCGCTGCACAGATTCATGCCCCAGGGCCTGCTGCAGATAATTCACTTTGGTTTATTTTGCTATCTCTAATAGCACCCGAGATATCACCAGATATATATTGGATTTTTCCCTCACCCTGAGTGTCCGGCCCCATGTGACGGTGGTTTTCTCGGCCTCTGGTGGTCCGAGGTCGTTCCCGCTGCCCAGATTCATGCGCCACGGCCTCCTACAGACAATGCACTTTGATTTATTGCCCTATCTCTAATAGCATCCGAGATATCACCAGATATATATTGGATTTTCCCCTGACCCTGAGTGCCCGGCCCCATGATACTGTGGTTTTCTCGGCCCCTGGTGGTCCGAGGTCGTTCCCGCTGCACAGATTCATGCGCCACGGCCTCCTACAGACAATGCACTTTGATCTATTGCGCTATCTGTAATAGCACCCGAGAGAGCTCCATATATATGCTGGATTTTTACATGACTTTGGGTGACGGATACTGAAAATCTGTAATTTTCTCGGCCCCTGGTGTTCCGATGTCGTTCCCGCTGCACAGATTCATGCGCCAGGGCCCCCTGCCGATAATTCACTTTGGTTTATTGCGCTATCTCTAATAGCACCCGAGATATCACCAGATATATATTGGATTTTTCCCCGACCCTGAGTGTTCGGCCCCATGAGACGGTGGTTTTCTCGGCCCCTGGTGGTCCGATGTCGTTCCCGCTGCACATATTCATGCGCCAGGGCCTCCTACAGACAGTGCACTTTGATTTATTGCGCTATATCTAACAGCGCCCGAGATATCTCCAGATATATATTGGATTTTCCCCTGACCCTGAGTGCCGGGCCCCATGAGACTGTGGTTTTCTCGGCCCCTGGTGGTCCGATGTCGTTCCCGCTGCACATATTCATGCGCCAGGGCCTCCTACAGACAAAGCACTTTGGTTTATTGCGCTATCTCTAATAGCACCCGAGATATCACCAGACATGTATTGGATTTTCCCCTGACCCTGAGTGTCCGGCCGCATGAGACTGTGGTTTTCTCAGGCCCTCGTGGTCCGAGGTCGTTTCCCCTGCCCAGATTCATGCGCCAGGGCCTCCTACAGACAATGCACTTTGATTTATCGCGCTATCTCTAATGGCACCCGAGATATCACCAGATATATAATGGATTTTTCCCTGACCCTGACAGTCCGGCCCCATGAGACAGTGGTTTTCTAGGCCCCTGGTGGTCCGAGGTCGTTCCCGCTGCCCATATTCATGCGCCAGGGCGTCCTACAGACAATGCACTTTGATTTATTGCGCTATCTGTAATATCACCCGACATATCTCCAGATATATATTGGATTTTCCCCTGACCCTGAGTGTCCGGCCCCATGAGACTGTGGTTTTCTCGGCCCTGGTGGTCCGAGGTTGTTCCCGCTGCACAGATTCATGCGCCCGGGCCTCCTGTAGATAATTCACTTTGGTTTATTGCGCTATCTCTAATAGCACCCGAGATATCACCAGATATATATTTGATTTTCCACTGACCCTGAGTGTACGGCCCCATGAGACGGTGGTTTTCTCGGCCCCTGGTGGTCCGAGGTCGTTCCCGCTACACAGAATCATGCGCCAGGGCCTCCTACAGACAATGAACCTTGGTTTATTGCGGTATCTGTAATAGCACCCGAGATATTACCAGATATATATTGGATTTTCCCCGGACCCTGAGTGTCCGGCCCCATGAGACGGTGGTTTTCTCGGCCCCTGGTGGTCCGAGGTCGTTCCCGCTGCACACATTCATGCGCCAGGGCATCCTACAGACAATGCACTTTGATTTATGGCGCTATCTGTTATAGCACCCGAGATATCTCCAGATATATATTGGATTTTTCCCTGACCCTGAGTGTCCGGCCCCATGAGACGGTGGTTTACTCGGCCCCTGGTGGTCCGAGGTCGTTCCCGCTGCCCAGATTCATGCGCCAGGGCGTCCTACAGACAATGCACTTTGATTTATTGCGCTATCTGTAATATCACCCGACATATCTCCAGATATATATTGGATTTTCCCCTGACCCTGAGTGTCCGGCCCCATGAGACTGTGGTTTTCTCGGCCCTGGTGGTCCGAGGTTGTTCCCGCTGCACAGATTCATGCGCCCGGGCCTCCTGTAGATAATTCACTTTGGTTTATTGCGCTATCTCTAATAGCACCCGAGATATCACCAGATATATATTTGATTTTCCACTGCCCCTGAGTGTACGGCCCCATGAGACGGTGGTTTTCACGGCCCCTGGTGGTCCGAGGTCGTTCCCGCTGCACACATTCATGCGCCAGGGCATCCTGCAGACAATTCACTTTGGTTTATTGCGCTATCCGTAATAGCACCCGAGATATCACCAGATATATGCTGGATTTTTACATGACCTTGGGTGACGGATTCCGAATATCTGTAATTTTCTCGGCGCCTGCTGGTCCGAGGTCGTTCCTGCTGCACAGATTCATTCGCCAGAGCCTCCTACAGACAATGCACTTTGATTTATTGCGCTATCTGTAATAGCGCCCGAGATATCACCAGATATATATTGGATTTTTCCCTGACCCTGAGTGTCCGGCCCCATGAGACGGTAGTTTTCTCGGCCCCTGGTGGTCCGAGGTCGATCCCGCTGCACAGATTCATGCGCTAGGGCCTCCTGCAGACAATTCACTTTGATTTATTGCGCTATCTGTAATAGCACCCGAGGTATCACCAGATATATATTGGATTTTTCCCTGACCCTGACAGTCCGGCCCAATGAGACGGTGATTTTCTCGGCCCCGGGGGGTCCGAGGTCAATCCCGCTGCACAGATTCATGCGCTAGGGCCTCCTGCAGACAATGCACTTTGATTTATTGCGCTATCAGTAATAGCACCCGAGATATCACCAGATATATATTGGATTTATCCCTGACCCTGAGTGTCCGACCCCATGAGACGGTGGTTTTCTCGGCCCCTGGTGGTGGGAGGTCGTTCCCGCTGCACAGATTCATGCAACAGGGCTTCCTGCAGACAATTCACTTTGGTTTATTGAGCTATCTTTAATAGCACCCGAGATATCACCATATATATATTGGATTTTTCCCTGACCCTGAGTGTCCGACTCCATGAGACGGTAGTTTTCTCGGCCCCTGGTGGTCCGAGGTCGATCCCGCTGCACAGATTCATGCGCTAGGGCCTCCTGCAGACAATGCACTTTGATTTGTTGTACTACATCTAATAGCACCCGAGGTATCACCAGATATATATTGGATTTTTCCCTGACCCTGAGTGTCCGGCCCCGTGAGACGGTAGTTTTCTCGGTCCCTGGTGGTCCGAGGTCGTTCCCGCTGCACAGATTCATGCGCTAGGGCCTCCTGCAGACAATGCACTTTGATTTGTTGCGCTATCCGTAATAGCACCCGAGATATCACCAGATATATATTGGATTCTTCCCTGACCCTGACAGTCCGGCCCCATGTGTCGATGGTTTTCTCGATCCCTCGTGGTCCGAGGTCGCTCCCGCCGAACAGATTCATGCGCCAGGGCTTCCTGCAGACAATTCACTTTGGTTTATTGCGCTATCCGTAATAGCACCCGAGATATCACCAGATATATGCTGGATTTTTACATGACCTTGGGTGACGGATTCCGAATATCTGTAATTTTCTCGGCGCCTGCTGGTCCGAGGTCGTTCCTGCTGCACAGATTCATTCGCCAGAGCCTCCTACAGACAATGCACTTTGATTTATTGCGCTATCTCTAATAGCACCCGAGATATCACCAGATATATATTGGATTTTTCCCTGACCCTGAGTGTCCGGCCCCATGAGACGGTGGTTTTCTCGGCCCCTGGTGGTCGGAGGTCGTTCCCGCTGCACAGATTCCTGCGCCAGGGCTACCTGCAGACAATGCAGTTTGATAGATTGCGCCATCTCTAATAGCACCTGAGATATCACCAGATATATTTTGGATTTATCCCTGACCCTGACAGTCCGACCCCATGAGACGGTGATTTTCTCGGCCCCTGGTGATCCGAGGTCGTTCCCGCTGCACAGATTCATGCGGCAGGGCCTCCTGCAGACAATGCACTTTGATTTAACGCGCTATCTGTAATAGCACCCGAGATATCACCAGATATATATTGGATTTTTCCCTGACCCTGAGTGTCCGACTCCATGAGACGGTGGTTTTCTCGGCCCCTGGCGGTCCGAGGTCGTTCCCGCTGCACAGATTCATGCGCCAGGGCGTCCTGCAGATAATTCACTTAGGTTTAGTGCGCTATCTGTAATAGCACCCGAGATATCACCAGATATATATTGGATTTTTCCCTGACCCTGAGTGTCCGACTCCATGAGACGGTGGTTTTCTCGGCCCCTGGTGGTCCGAGGTCGTTCCCGCTGCACAGATTCATGCGCCAGGGCCTCCTGCAGATAATTCACTTTGGTTTAGTGCGCTATCTGTAATAGCACCCGAGATATCACCGGATATATATTGGATTCTTCCCTGACCCTGAGTGTCCGACTCCATGAGACGGTGGTTTTCTCGGCCCCTGGTGGTCCGAGGTCGATCCCGCTGCACAGATTCATGCGCTAGGGCTTCCTGCAGACAATTCACTTTGGTTTATTGCGCTATCTGTAATAGCACCCGAGATATCACCAGATATATGCTGGATTTTTACATGACCTTGGGTGACGGATTACGAATACCTGTAATTTTCTCGGCGCCTGGTGGTCCGAGGTCGTTCCTACTGCACAGATTCATTCGCCAGTGCCTCCTACACACAATGCACTTTGATTTATTGCGCTATCTCTAATAGCACCCGAGATATCACCAGATGTATATTGGATTTTTCCCTGACCCTGACAGTCCGGCCCCATGAGACGGTGATTTTCTCGGCCCCTGGTGGTCCGAGGTCGTTCCCGCTGCACAGATTCATGCGCCAGGTCCTCCTGCAGACAATGCACTTCGACTTCTTGCGCTATCACTAATAGCACCCGAGATATCACCAGATATATATTGGATTTTTCCCTGACACTGACAGTCCGGGCCCATGAGACGGTGATTTTCTCGGCCCCTGGTGGTCCGAGGTCGTTCCCGCTGCACAGGTTCATGCGCCAGGGCCTCCTACAGACAAAGCACTTTGATTTATTGCGCTATCTGTAATAGCAACCGAGATATCACCATATATATATTGGATTTTTCCTTGACCCTGAGCGTCCGACTCCATGAGACAGAGGTTTTCTCGGCCCCTGGTTCTCCGAGGTCGATCCCGCTGCACAGATTCATGCGCCAGGGCCTCCTACAGACAATGCACTTTGATTTATTGCGCTATCTCTAATAGCACCCGAGATATCACCAGATATATATTGGATTTTTCCCTGACCCTGAGTGTCCGGCCCCATGAGACGGTGGTTTTCTCGGCCCCTGGTGGTCGGAGGTCGTTCCCGCTGCACAGATTCCTGCGCCAGGGCTTCCTGCAGACAATGCAGTTTGATAGATTGCGCCATCTCTAATAGCACCTGAGATATCACCAGATATATATTGGATTTATCCCTGACCCTGACAGTCCGACCCCATGAGACGGTGATTTTCTCGGCCCCTGGTGGTCCGAGGTCGTTCCCGCTGCACAGATTCATGCGGCAGGGCCTCCTGCAGACAATGCACTTTGATTTAACGCGCTATCTGTAATAGCACCCGAGGTATCACCATATATATATATTGGATTTTCCCCTGACCCTGAGTGTCCGGCCCCATGAGACGGTGGGTTTCTCGGCCCCTGTTGGTCCGAGGTCGTTCCCGCTGCACAGATTCATGCGCCAGGGCCTCCTGCAGACAATGCACTTTGATTTATTGCGCTATCTGTAATAGCACCCAAGATGTCACCAGATATATATTGGATTTTTCCTTGACCCTGAGTGTCCCACCCCATGAGACTGTGGTTTTCTCGGCCCCTGGTAGTCGGAGGTCGTTCCCGCTGCACAGATTCATGCGCCAGGGCCTCCTACAGACAATGCACTTTGATTTATTGGGCTATATGTAATAGCACCCGAGATATCACCAGATATATATTGGATTTTTCCCTGTGCCTGAGTGTCCGGCCCCATGTGACGGTGATTTTCTCGGCCCCTGGTGGTCCGAGGTCGTTCCCGCTGCACAGATTCATGCGGCAGGGCCTCCTGCAGACAATGCACTTTGATTTAACGCGCTATCTGTAATAGCACCCGAGGTATCACCATATATATATATTGGATTTTCCCCTGACCCTGAGTGTCCGGCCCCATGAGACGGTGGGTTTCTCGGCCCCTGTTGGTCCGAGGTCGTTCCCGCTGCACAGATTCATGCGCCAGGGCCTCCTGCAGACAATGCACTTTGATTTATTGCGCTATCTGTAATAGCACCCAAGATGTCACCAGATATATATTGGATTTTTCCTTGACCCTGAGTGTCCCACCCCATGAGACTGTGGTTTTCTCAGCCCCTGGTAGTCCGAGGTCGTTCCCGCTGCACAGATTCATGCGCCAGGGCCTCCTACAGACAATGCACTTTGATTTATTGGGCTATATGTAATAGCACCCGAGATATCACCAGATATATATTGGATTTTTCCCTGTGCCTGAGTGTCCGGCCCCATGTGACGGTGATTTTCTCGGCCCCTGGTGGTCCGAGGTTGATCCCGCTGCACAGATTCATGCGCCAGGGCCCAATGCAGATAATTCACTTTGGTTTATCGTGCTATCTGTAATAGCACCCGAGATATCACAAGATATATATTGGATTTTTCCCTGACCCTGACAGTCCGGCCCCATGAGACGGTGATTTTCTCGGCCCCTGGTGGTCCGAGGTCGTTGCCGCTGCACAGATTCATGTGCTAGGGCCTCCTGCAGACAATGCACTTTGATTTATTGCGCTATCTCTAATAGCACCCGAGATATCACCAGATATACATTGTATTTTTCCTTGACCCTGACAGTCCGGCCCCATGTGTCGATGGTTTTCTCGGCCCCTGGTGGTCCGAGGTCGTTCCGGCTGAACAGATTCATGCGCCAGGGCCCACTGCAGATAATTCACTTTGGTTTAGTGCGCTATCTGTAAGAGCACCCGAGATATCACCAGATATATATTGAATTTTTCCCCGACCCTGAGTGTCCGGCCCCATGTGTCGGAGGTTTTCTCGGCCCCTTGTGGTCGGAGGTCGATCCCGCTGCACAGATTCATGCGTCAGAGCCTCCTGCGGAAAATGCACTTTGATTTATTGCGCTATCTCTAAGAGCACCCGAGATATCACCAGATATATATTGGATTTTTCCCTGACCCTGACTGTCCGGCCCCGTGAGACGGTGATTTTCTCGGCCCCTGGTGGTCCGAGGTCGTTCCCGCTGCACAGATTCATGTGCTAGGGCCTCCTACAGACAATGCACCTTGATTTATTGCGCTATCTGTAATAGCAGCCGAGATATCACCATATATATATATATTGGATTTTCCCCTGACCCTGAGTGTCCGGCCCCACGAGACGGTGGGTTTCTCGGCCCCTGTTGGTCCAAGGTCGATCCCGCTGCACAGACTCATGCGCCAGGGCCTCCTACAGACAATGCACTTTGATTTATTGCGCTATCTCTAATAGCACCCGAGATATCACCAGATATACATTGTATTTTTCCTTGACCCTGACAGTCCGGCCCCATGTGTCGATGGTTTTCTCGGCCCCTGGTGGTCCGAGGTCGTTCCCGCTGAACAGATTCATGCGCCAGGGCCCACTGCAGATAATTCACTTTGGGTTAGTGCGCTATCTGTAAGAGCACCCGAGATATCACCAGATATATATTGAATTTTTCCCCGACCCTGAGTGTCCGGCCCCATGTGTCGGTGGTTTTCTCGGCCCCTTGTGGTCGGAGGTCGATCCCGCTGCACAGATTCATGCGTCAGAGCCTCCTGCGGAAAATGCACTTTGATTTATTGCGCTATCTCTAAAAGCACCCGAGATATCACCAGATATATATTGGATTTTTCCCTGACCCTGACAGTCCGGCCCCATGAGACGGTGATTTTCTCGGCCCCTGGTGGTCCGAGGTCGTTCCCGCTGCACAGATTCTTACGCTAGGGCCTCCTGCAGACAATGCACTTTGATTTATTTCGCTATCTCTAATAGCACCCGAGATATCAACAGATATATATTGGATTTTTGCCTGACCCTGACAGTCCGGCCCCATGAGACGGTGATTTTCTCGGCCCCTGGTGGTCCGAGGACGTTCCCGCTGCACAGATTCATGCGCCAGGGTCTCCTGCAGGCAATGCACTTTGATTTATTGCGCTATCTCTAATAGCACCCGAGATATCACCAGATATACATTGTATTTTTCATTGACCCTGACAGTCCGGCCCCATGTGTCGATGGTTTTCCCGGCCCCTGGTGGTCCGAGGTCGTTCCCGCTGAACAGATTCATGCGCCAGGGCCCACTGCAGATAATTCACTTTGGTTTAGTGCGCTGTCTGTAAGAGCACCCGAGATATCACCAGATATATATTGAATTTTTCCCCGACCCTGAGTGTCCGGCCCCATGTGTCGGTTGTTTTCTCGGCCCCTTGTGGTCGGAGGTCGATCCCGCTGCACAGATTCATGCGTCAGAGCCTCCTGCGGAAAATGCACTTTGATTCATTGCGCTATCTGTAATAGCACCCGAGATATCACCATATATATTGGATTTTTCCGTGACCCCTATTGTCCGGCCCCACGTGACTGTGGTTTTCTCGGCCCCTGGTGGTCCGAGGTCGGTCGCGCTGCACAGATTCATGCCGCAGGGCCTCCTGCAGACAATGCACTTTGATTTATTGCGCTATCTGTAATAGCAGCCGAGATATCACCAGATTTATATTGGATTTTTCCCTGACCCTGTGTGTCCGACCCCATGAGACGGTGGTTTTCTCGGCCCCTGGTGGTCCGAGGACGTTCCCGCTGCACAGATTCATGCGCCAGGGCCTCCTGCAGACAATGCAATTTGATTTATTTGTCTATCTCTAATAGCACCCGAGATATCACAAGATATATATTGGATTTTTCCCTGACCCTGACAGTCCGGCCCCATGAGACGGTGGTTTTCTCGGCCCCTGGTGGTCGGAGGTCGATCCCGCTGCACAGATTCATGCGCCAGGGCCTCCTACAGATAATTCACTTTGGTTTAGTGCGCTAACTGTAATAGCACCCGAGATATCACCAGATATATATTGGATTTTTCCCTGACCCTGAGTGTCCGACTCCATGAGACGGTGGTTTTCTCGGCCCCTGGCGGTCCGAGGTCGTTCCCGCTGCACAGATTCATGCGCCAGGGCCTCCTGCAGATAATTCACTTTGGTTTAGTGCGCTAACTGTAATAGCACCCGAGATATCACCGGATATATATTGGATTCTTCCCTGACCCTGAGTGACCGACTCCATGAGACGGTGGTTTTCTCGGCCCCTGGTGGTCGGAGGTCGTTCCCGCTGCACAGATTCATGCGCCAGGGCTTCCTGCAGACAATTCACTTTGGTTTATTGCGCTATCTGTAATAGCACCCGAGATATCACCATATATATATTGGATTTTTCCCTGACCCTGAGTGTCCGACTCCATGAGACGGTAGTTTTCTCGGCCCCTGGTGGTCCGAGGTCGATCCCGCTGCACAGATTCATGCGATAGGGCCTCCTGCAGACAATGCACTTTGATTTGTTCCGCTATCTCTAATAGCACCCGAGATATCACCAGATATATATTGGATTTTTCCCTGACCCTGACAGTCCGGCCCCATGAGACGGTGATTTTCTCGGCCCCTGGTGGTCGGAGGACGTTCCCGCTGCGCAGATTCATGCGCTGGGGCCTACTGCAGACAATGCACTTTGATTTATTGCGCTATCTCTAATAGCACCCGAGATATCACCAGATATATATTGGATTTTTCCCTGACCCTGACAGTCCGGCCCCATGAGACGGTGATTTTCTCGGCCCCTGGTGGTCCGAGGTCGTTCCCGCTGCACAGATTCATGCGCCAGGGCCTCCCGCAGACAATGCACTTTGATTTATTGCGCTATCTGTAATAGCACCCAAGATGTCACCAGATATATATTGGATTTTTCCTTGACCCTGAGTGTCCCACCCCATGAGACTGTGGTTTTCTCGGCCCCTGGTAGTCCGAGGTCGTTCCCGCTGCACAGATTCATGCGCCAGGGCCCAATGCAGAAAATTCACTTTGGTTTATCGTGCTATCTGTAATAGCACCCGAGATATCACAAGATATATATTGGATTTTTCCCTGACCCTGATTGTCCGACTCCATGAGACGGTGGTTTTCTCGGCCCCTGGCGGTCCGAGGTCGTTCCCGCTGCACAGATTCATGCGCCAGGGCCTCCTGCAGATAATTCACTTTGGTTTAGTGCGCTATCTGTAATAGCACCCGAGATATCACCAGATATATATTGGATTTTTCCCTGACCCTGAGTGTCCGACTCCATGAGACGGTGGTTTTCTCGGCCCCTGGCGGTCCGAGGTCGTTCCCGCTGCACAGATTCATGCGCCAGGGCCTCCTGCAGATAATTCACTTTGGTTTAGTGCGCTATCTGTAATAGCACCCGAGATATCACCGGATATATATTGGATTCTTCCCTGACCCTGAGTGTCCGACTCCATGAGACGGTGGTTTTCTCGGCCCCTGGTGGTCCGAGGTCGATCCCGCTGCACAGATTCATGCGCTAGGGCCTCCTGCAGACAATGCACTTTGATTTATTGCGCTATCTGTAACAGCACCCGAGGAATCACCAGATATATATTGGATTTTTCCCTGACCCTGACAGTCCGGCCCAATGAGACGGTGATTTTCTCGGCCCCTGGTGGTCCGAGGTCGTTCCCGCTGCACAGATTCATGCGCTAGGGCCTCCTGCAGACAATGCACTTTGATAGATTGCGCTATCTCTAATAGCACCCGAGATATCACCAGATATATATTGGATTTATCCCTGACCCTGACAGTCCGACCCCATGAGACGGTGGTTTTCTCGGCCCCTGGTGGTCGGAGGTCGTTCCCGCTGCACAGATTCATGCGCCAGGGCTTCCTGCAGACAATTCACTTTGGGTTATTGCGCTATCTGTAATAGCACCCGAGATATCACCAGATATATGCTGGATTTTTACATGACCTTGGGTGACGGATTACGAATACCTGTAATGTTCTCGGCGCCTGGTGGTCCGAGGTCGTTCCTACTGCACAGATTCATTCGCCAGTGCCTCCTACACACAATGCACTTTGATTTATTGCGCTATCTCTAATAGCACCCGAGATATCACCAGATGTATATTGGATTTTTCCCTGACCCTGACAGTCCGGCCCCATGAGACGGTGGTTTTCTCGGCCCCTGGTGGTCGGAGGTCGATCCCGCTGCACAGATTCATGCGCCAGGGCCTCCTACAGATAATGCACTTTGATTTATTGCGCTATCTGTAATAGCACCCGAGATATCACCAGATATATATTGGATTTTTCCCTGACCCTGAGTGTCCGACTCCATGAGACGGTGGTTTTCTCGGCCCCTGGCGGTCCGAGGTCGTTCCCGCTGCACAGATTCATGCGCCAGGGCCTCCTGCAGATAATTCACTTTGGTTTAGTGCGCTATCTGTAATAGCACCCGAGATATCACCAGATATATATTGGATTTTTCCCTGACCCTGAGTGTCCGACTCCATGTGACGGTGGTTTTCTCGGCCCCTGGCGGTCCGAGGTCGTTCCCGCTGCACAGATTCATGCGCCAGGGCCTCCTGCAGATAATTCACTTTGGTTTAGTGCGCTATCTGTAATAGCACCCGAGATATCACCGGATATATATTGGATTCTTCCCTGACCCTGAGTGTCCGACTCCATGAGACGGTGGTTTTCTCGGCCCCTGGTGGTCCGAGGTCGATCCCGCTGCACAGATTCATGCGCTAGGGCCTCCTGCAGACAATGCACTTTGATTTATTGCGCTATCTGTAATAGCACCCGAGATATCACCAGATATATATTGGATTTTTCCCTGACCCTGAGTGTCCGACTCCATGAGACGGTGGTTTTCTCGGCCCCTGGCGGTCCGAGGTCCTTCCCGCTGCACAGATTCATTCGCCAGTGCCTCCTACAGACAATGCACTTTGATTTATTGCGCTATCTCTAATAGCACCCGAGATATCACCATATATATATATTGGATTTTTCCCTGACCCTGAGTGTCCGACTCCATGAGACGGTAGTTTTCTCGGCCCCTGGTGTTCCGAGGTCGATCCCGCTGCACAGATTCATGCGCTAGGGCCTCCTGCAGACAATGCACTTTGATTTGTTGCGCTATCTCTAATAGCACCCGAGATATCACCAGATATATATTGGATTTTTCCCTGACCCTGACAGTCCGGCCCCATGAGACGGTGATTTTCTCCGCCCCTGGTGGTCCGAGGACGTTCCCGCTGCGCAGATTCATGCGCTGGGGCCTACTGCAGACAATGCACTTTGATTTATTGCGCTATCTCTAATAGCACCCGAGATATCACCAGATATATATTGGATTTTTCCCTGACCCTGACAGTCCTTCCCCATGAGACGGTGATTTTCTCCGCCCCTGGTGGTCCGAGGTCCTTCCCGCTGCACAGATCCATGCGCCAGGGCTTCCTGCAGACAATGCACTTTGATTTATTGCGCTATCTGTAATAGCACCCGAGATATCACCAGAAATATGCTGGATTTTTACATGACCTTGGGTGACGGATTCCGAATATCTGTAATTTTCTCGGCCCCTGGTGGTCCGAGGTCGTTCCTGCTGCACAGATTCAGTCGCCAGTGCCTCCTACAGACAATGCACTTTGATTTATTGCGCTATCTGTAATAGCACCCGAGATATCACCTGATATATATTGGATTTTTCCCTGACCGTGACAGTTCGGCCCCATGAGACTGTGATTTTCTCGGCCCCTGGTGGTCCGAGGTCGTTCCCGCTGCACAGATTCATGCTCCAGGGCCTCCTACAGACAATGCACTTTGATTTATTGCGCTATCTCTAATAGCACCCGAGATATCACCAGATATATATTGGATTTTTCCCTGACCCTGACAGTCCGGCCCCATGAGACGGTGATTTTCTCGGCCCCGGGGGGTCCGAGGTCGTTCCCGCTGCACAGATTCATGCGGCAGGGCCTCCTGCAGACAATGCACTTTGATTTAACGCGTTATCTGTAATAGCACCCGAGATATCACCATATATATATATTGGATTTTCCCCTGACCCTGAGTGTCCGGCCCCATGAGACGGTGGGTTTCTCGGCCCCTGTTGGTCCGAGGTCGTTCCCGCTGCACAGATTCATGCGCCAGGGCCTCCTGCAGACAATGCACTTTGATTTATTGCGCTATCTGTAATAGCACCCAAGATGTCACCAGATATATATTGGATTTTTCCTTGACCCTGAGTGTCCCACCCCATGAGACTGTGGTTTTCTCGGCCCCTGGTAGTCCGAGGTCGTTCCCGCTGCACAGATTCATGCGCCAGGGCCCAATGCAGATAATTCACTTTGGTTTATCGTGCTATCTGTAATAGCACCCGAGATATCACAAGATATATATTGGATTTTTCCCTGACCCTGACAGACCGGCCCCATGAGACGGTGGTTTTCTCGGCCCCTGGTGGTCGGAGGTCGATCCCGCTGCACAGATTCATGCGCCAGGGCCTCCTACAGATAATGCACTTTGATTTATTGCGCTATCTCTAATAGCACCCGAGATATCACCAGATGTATATTGGATTTTTCCCTGACCCTGACAGTCCGGCCCCATGAGACGGTGATTTTCTCGGCCCCGGGGGGTCCGAGGTCAATCCCGCTCCACAGATTAATGCGCCAGGGCATCCTACAGACAATGCACTTTGATTTATTGCGCTATCTGTAATAGCAACCGAGATATCACCATATATATATTGGATTTTTCCTTGACCCTGAGCGTCCGACTCCATGAGACAGAGGTTTTCTCGGCCCCTGGTTCTCCGAGGTCGATCCCGCTGCACAGATTCATGCGCCAGGGCCTCCTACAGACAATGCACTTTGATTTATTGCGCTATCTCTAATAGCACCCGAGATATCACCAGATATATATTGGATTTTTCCCTGACCCTGAGTGTCCGGCCCCATGAGACGGTGGTTTTCTCGGCCCCTGGTGGTCGGAGGTCGTTCCCGCTGCACAGATTCCTGCGCCAGGGCTTCCTGCAGACAACGCAGTTTGATAGATTGCGCCATCTCCAATAGCACCTGAGATATCACCAGATATATATTGGATTTATCCCTGACCCTGACAGTCCGACCCCATGAGACGGTGATTTTCTCGGCCCCTGGTGGTCCGAGGTCGTTCCCGCTGCACAGATTCATGCGGCAGGGCCTCCTGCAGACAATGCACTTTGATTTAACGCGCTATCTGTAATAGCACCCGAGATATCACCATATATATATATTGGATTTTCCCCTGACCCTGAGTGTCCGGGCCCATGAGACGGTGTGTTTCTCGGCCCCTGTTGGTCCGAGGTCGTTCCCGCTGCACAGATTCATGCGCCAGGGCCTCCTGCAGACAATGCACTTTGATTTATTGCGCTATCTGTAATAGCACCCGAGATATCACAAGATATATATTGGATTTTTCCCTGACCCTGAGTGTCCCACCCCATGAGACGGTGGTTCTCTCGGCCCCTGCTGGTCCGAGGTCGTTCCCGCTGCACAGATTCATGCGCCAGTGCCTCCTACAGACAATGCACTTTGGTTTATTGCGCTATTTCTAATAGCACCCGAGATATCACCAGATATATGCTGTATTTTTACATGACATTGGGTGGCCGATTCCAAATATCTCTAATTTTCTGGGCGCCTGGTGGTCCGAGGTCGTTCCTGCTGCACAGATTCATTCGCCAGTGCCTCCTACAGTCAATGCACTTTGATTCATTGCGCTGTCTGTGATAGCACCCGAGATATCACCATATATATATTGGATTCTCCCCTGACCCTGAGTGTCCGGCCCCATGAGACGGTGGTTTTCTCGGCCCCTGGTGTTCCGAGGTCGTTCCCGCTGCACAGATTCATGCGGCAGGGCCCCCTGCAGATAATTCTCTTTGATTTATTGCGCTATCTCTAATAGCACCCGAGGTATCACCAGATATATATTGCATTTTTCTCCGACCCAGAGTGTCCGGCTCCATGAGACGGTGGTTTTCTCGGCCCCTAGTGTTCCGAGGTCGTTCCTGCTGCACAGATTCATTCGCCAGTGCCTCCTACAGACAATGCACTTTTATTTATTGCGCTATCTCTAATAGCACCGGAGATATCACCAGATATATATTGGATTTATCCCTGACCCTGACAGTCCGACCCCATGAGACGGAAGTTTTCTCGGCCCCTGATGGTCCGAGGTCGTTCCCGCTGCACAGATTCATGCGCCAGGGCCTCCTGCAAACAATGCACTTTGATTTATTGCGCTATCTGTAATAGCAGCCGAGATATCACCAGACTTATATTGGATTTTTCCCTGACCCTGAGTGTCCGACCCCATGAGACGGTGGTTTTCTCGGCACCTGGTGGTCCGAGGTCGTTCCCGCTGCACAGATTCATGTGCTACGGCCTCCTGCAGACAATGCACTTTGATTTATTTCGCTATCTCTAATAGCACCCGAGATATCAACAGATATATATTGGATTTTTCCCTGACCCTGACAGTCCGGCCCCATGAGACGGAAGTTTTCTCGGCCCCTGATGGTCCGAGGTCGTTCCCACTGCACAGATTCATGCGCCAGGGCCTCCTATAGATATATCACTTTGGTTTATTGCGCTATCTGTAATAGCAGCCGAGATATCACCAGATTTATATTGGATTTTTCCCTGACCCTGAGTGTCCGACCCCATGAGACGGTGGTTTTCTCGGCCCCTGGTGGTCCGAGGTCGTTCCCGCTGCACAGATTCATGTGCTACGGCCTCCTGCAGACAATACACTTTGATTTATTTCGCTATCTCTAATAGCACCCGAGATATCAACAGATACATATTGGATTTTTCCCTGACCCTGACAGTCCGGCCCCATGAGACGGTGATTTTCTCGGCCCCTGGTGGTCCGAGGTCGTTCCCACTGCACAGATTAATGCGCCAGGGTCACCTGCAGACAATGCACTTTGATTTATTGCGTCATCTCTAATAGCACCCGAGATATCACCAGATATATATTGGATTTTTGCCTGACCCTGACAGTCCGGCCCCATGGGACGGTGATTTTCTCGGCCCCTGGTGGTCCGAGGTCCTTCCCGCTGCACAGATTCATGCGCCAGGGCTTCCTGCAGACAATTCACTTTGGTTTATTGCGCTATCTGTAATAGCACCCGAGATATTACCAGATATATGCTGGATCTTTACATGACCTTCGGTGACGGATTCCGAATATCTGTAATTTTCTCGGCGCCTGGTGGTCCGAGGTCGTTCCTGCTGCACAGATTCATTCGCTAGTGCCTCCTACAGACAATGCACTTTGATTTATTGCGCTACCTCTAATAGCACCCCAGGTATCACCAGATATATATTGGATTTTTCCCTGACCCTGACAGACCGGCACCATGAGACGGTAGTTTTCTCGGCCCCTGGTGGTCCGAGGTCCTTCCCGCTGCGCAGATTCATGCGCCAGGGCCTCCTGCAGACAATGCACTTTGATTTATTGCGCTATCTCTAATAGCACCCGAGATATCACCAGATATATATTTGATTTTTCGCTGACCCTGACAGTCCGGCCCCATGAGACGGTGGTTTTCTCGGCCCCTGGTAGTCCGAGATCGATCCCGCTGCACAGATTCATGCGCCCGGGACTCCTGCAGATAATTCACTTTGGTTTATTGCGCTATCTCTAATAGCACCCGAGATATCACCAGATATATATTGAATTTTCCCCTGACCATGAGTGTCCGGCCCCATGAGACGGTGGTTTTCTCGGCCCCTGGTTGTCCGAGGTCGTTGCCGCTGCACAGATTCATGCGCCAGGGCCTCCCGCAGACAATGCACTTTGATTTATTGCGCTATCTGTAATAGCACCCGAGAAAGCACCATATATATGCTGGATTTTTACATGACTTTGGGTGACGGATACCGAAAATCTGTAATTTTCTCGGCCCCTGGTTGTCCAATGTCGTTCCTGCTGAACAGATTCATACGCAAGGGCCTCCTACGGACAATTGCACTTTGATTTATTGCGCTATCTCTAATGGCACCCGAGATATCACCACATATATATAGGATTTATCGCTGACCCTGACAGTCCGGCCCCATGAGACGGTGGTTTTCTCGGCCCCTGGTGGTCCGAGATCGTTCCCGCTGCACAGATTCATGCGCCAGGGCCTCCTACAGACAATGCACTTTGATTTATTGGGCTATCTGTAATAGCACCCGAGATATCACCAGATATATATTGGATTTTTCACTGTGCCTGAGTGTCCGGCCCCATGAGACGGTGATTTTCTCGGCCCCTGGTGGTCCGAGGTCGTTCCCGCTGCACAGAATCATGCGCTAGGGCCTCCTGCAGATAATTCACTTTGGTTTATTGCGCTCTCTCTAATAGCACCCGAGATATCACCAGATATATATTGGATTTTTCCCTGACCCTGAGTGTCCGGCCCCATGAGATGGTGGTTTTCTCGGCCCCTGGTGATCCGAGGTCGTTCCCGCTGCACAGATTCATGCGCCAGGGCCTCCTGCAGACAATTCACTTTGATTTATTGCGCTATCTGTAATAGCACCCGAGATATCCCCAGATATATATTGGATTTTTCCCCGACCCTGAGTGTCCGGCCCCATGAGACTGTGGTTTTCTCGGCCCCTGGTGGTCCGAGATCGTTCCCGCTGCACAGATTCATGCGCCAGGGCCTCCTGCAGATAATTCACTTTGGTTTATTGCGCTATCTCTAATAGCATCCGAGATATCACCAGATATATATTGGATTTTTCCCTGACTCTGAGTGTCCGGACCCATGAGACGGTGGTTTTATCGGCCCGTGGTGGTCCGAGGTCGTTCCCGCTGCACAGATTCATGCGCCAGGGCCTCCTGCAGATAATTCACTTTGGTTTATTGCGCTATCTCCAATAGCACCCGAGATATCACCAGATATATATTGGATTTTCCCCAGACACTGAGTGTCCAGCCCCATGAGACTGTGGTTTTCTCGGCCCCTGGTGGTCCGAGGTCGTTCCCGCTGGCCAGATTCATGCGCCAGGGCCTCCCGCAGACAAAGTACTTTGATTTATTGCGCAATCTCTAATAGCACCCGAGATATCACCAGAAATATATTGGATTTTCCCCTGACCCTGAGTGACCAGCCCCATGAGATGGTGGTTTTCTCGGCCCCTGGTGATCCGAAGTCGTTCCCGCTGCACAGATTCATGCGCCAGGGCCTCCTGCAGATAATTCACTTTGGTTTATTGCGCTATCTCCAATAGCACCCGAGATATCACCAGATATATATTGGATTTTTCCCTAAGCCTGAGTGTCCGGCCCCATGAGACGGTGGTTGTCTCGGCCCCTGGTGATCCGAGGTCGTTCCCGCTGCCCAGATTCATCCGCCAGGGCCTCCTGCAGATAATTCACTTTGGCTTATTGCGCTATATCTAATAGCACCCGAGATATCACCAGATATATATTGGATTTCCCCCTGACCCTGAGTGTCCGGCCCCATGAGACTGCGATTTTCTCGGACCCTGGTGGTCCGAGGTCGTTCCCGCAGCACAGATTCATGCGCCAGGGCCTCCTACAGACAATGCACTTTGGTTTATTGCGCAATCTCTAATAGCACCCGAGATATCACCAGAAATATATTGGATTTTTCCCTGACCCTGAGTGTCCGGCCCCATGAGACGGTGGTTTTCTCGGCCCCTGGTGTCGGAGGTCGTTCCCGCTGCACAAGATGCATGCGCCAGGGCCTCCTACAGATAATTCACTTTGGTTTATTGCGCAATCTCCAATAGCACCCGAGATATCACCAGATATATATTGGATTTTTCCCTAACCCTGAGTGTCCGGCCCCATGAGACGGTGGTTGTCTCGGCCCCTGGTGATCCGAGGTCGTTCCCGCTGCCCAGATTCATGCGCCAGGGCGTCCTGCAGATAATTCACTTTGGCTTATTGCGCTATATCTAATAGCACCCGAGATATCACCAGATATATATTGGATTTTCCCCTGACCCTGAGTGTCCGGCCCCATGAGACTGCGATTTTCTCGGACCCTGGTGGTCCGAGGTCGTTCCGGCTGCACAGATTCATGCGCCAGGGCCTCCTACAGACAATGCACTTTGGTTTATTGCGCAATCTCTAATAGCACCCGAGATATCACCAGAAATATATTGGATTTTCCCCTGACCCTGAGTGTCCGGCCCCTTGAGACTGTCGTTTTCTCGGCCCCTGGTGGTCCGAGGTCGTCCCCGTTGCACAGATTCATGCGCCAGGGCCTCCTGCAGATAATTCACTTTGGTTTATTGCGCTATCTCTAATAGCACCCGAGATACCACCAGATATATATTGGATTTTTCCCTGACCCTGAGTGTCCGGCCCCATGAGACGGTGGTTTTTTCGGCCCCTGGTGGTCCGAGGTCGTTCCCGCTGGCCAGATTCATGCGCCAGGGCCTCCTACAGACAATGCACTTTGATTTGTTGCGCTATCTGTAATAGCACCCGAGATATCACCAGATATATATTGGATTTTTCCCTGACCCTGAGTGTCCGGCCCCATGAGACTGTGGTTTTCTCGGCCCCTGGTGGTCCGAGGTCGTTCCCGCTGGCCAGATTCATGCGCCAGGGTCTCCTACAGACCATGCACTTTGATTTATTGCGCTATCTGTAATAGCACCCGAGATATCACCAGATATATATTGGATTTTTCACTGACCCTGAGTGTCCGGCCCCATGAGACGGTGGTTTTATCGGCCCGTGGTGGTCCGAGGTCGTACTCGCTGCACAGATTCATGCGCCAGGGCCTCCTGCAGATAATTCACTTTTGTTTATTGCGCTATCTCTAAGAGCACCCGAGATATCACCAGATATATATCGGATTTTTCCTTGACCCTGACAGTCCGGGCCCATGTGTCGATGGTTTTCTTGTACCCTCGTGGTCCGAGCACGATCCCGCTGAACAGATTCATGCGCCAGGGCATCCCGCAGACAAAGTACATTGATTTATTGCGCTATCTCTAATAGCACCCGAGATATCACCAGATATATATTGGATTTTTCCCTGACCCTGAGTGTCCGGCCCCATGAGACGGTGGTATTATCGGCCCGTGGTGGTCCGAGGTCGTTCCCGCTGCACAGATTCATGCGCCAGGGCCTCCTGCAGATAATTCACTTTGGTTTATTGCGCTATCTCCAATAGCACCCGAGATATCACCAGATATATATTGGATATTTCCCTAACCCTGAGTGTCCGGCCCCATGAGACGGTGGTTGTCTCGGCCCCTGGTGGTCGGAGGTCGTTCCCGCTGCACAAGATGCATGCGCCAGGGCCTCCTACAGATAATTCACTTTGGTTTATTGCGCTATCTGTAATAGCACCCAAGATATCACCAGATATATATTGGATTTTTCCCTGACCCTGAGTGTCCGGCCCCATGAGACTGTGGTTTTCTCGGCCCCTGGTGGTCCGAGGTCGTTCCCGCTGACCAGATTCATGCGCCAGGGCCTCCTACAGACAATGCACTTTGATTTATTGCGCTATCTGTAATAGCACCCGATATATCACCAGATATATATTGGATTTTTCCCTGACCCTGAGTGTCCGGCCCCATGAGATGGTGGTTTTCTCGGACCCTGGCGATCCGGGGTCGTTCCCGCTGCACAGATTCACGCGCCAGGGCCTCCTGCAGATAAGTCACTTTGGTTTATTGCGCTATCTCTAATAGCACCCGAGATATCACCAGATATATATTGGATTTTTCCCTGACCCTGAGTGTCCGGCCCCATGAGACGGTGGTTTTCTCGGCCCGTGGTGGTCCGAGGTCGTTCCCGCGGCACAAATTCATGCGCCGGGGCCTCCTACAGACAATGCACTTTGGTTTATTGCGCTACCTCTAATAGCACCCGAGATACCACCAGATATATATTGGATTTTTCCCTGACCCTGAGTGTCCGGCCCCATGAGACGGTGGTTTTCTCGGCCCCTGGTGGTCGGAGGTCGTTCCCGCTGGCCAGATTCATGCGCCAGGGCCTCCTACAGACAATGCACTTTGATTTGTTGCGCTATCTCTAATAGCACCCGAGATATCACCAGAAATATATTGGATTTCTCCCTGACCCTGAGTGTCCGGCCCCATGAGACTGTGGTTTTCTCGGCCCCTGGTGGTCCGAGGTCGTTCCCGCTGTCCAGATTCATGCGCCAGGGCCTCCTACAGACAATGCACTTTGTTTTATTGCGGTATCTGTAATAGCAGCGGAGATATCACCAGATATATGCTGGATTTTTACATGACCTTGGGTGACGGATTCCGAATATCTGTAATTTCCTCGGCCCCTCGTGGTCCGAGGTAGTTTCTGCTGCACACATTCATGCGCCAGGGCCTGCAGCAGACAATGCACTTTGATTTATTGCGCTATCTCTAATAGGACCCGAGGTATCACCAGATATATATTGGATTTTTCCCTGAACCTGAGTGTCCGGCCCCATGTGTCGGTGGTTTTCTCGGCCCCTGTTGGTCCGAGGTCGATGCCGCTGCACAGATTCATGCGCCGGGGCATCCTACAGACAATTCACTTTGGTTCATTGCGCTACCTCTAATAGCACCCGAGATATCACCAGATATATGCTGGATTTTTACATGACCCTGAGAGTACGGCCCCATGTGTCGGTGGTTTTTTCGGCCCCTGGTGGTCCGAGGTCGTTGCCGCTGCACAGATTCATGCGCCAGTGCCTCCCGCAGACAAAGTACTTTGATTTATTGCGCTATCTCTAATAGCACCCGAGATATCAGCAGATATATATTGGATTTTCCCCTGACCCTGAGTGTCCGGCGCCATGAGACGGTGGTTTTCTCGGCCCCTGGTGATCCGAGGTCGTTCCCGCTGCACAGATTCATGCACCAGTGCCTCTTGCAGACAATTCACATTGGTTTATTGCGCTATCTCTAATAGAACCCGAGATATCACCAGATATATATTGCATTTTTCTCCGACCCAGAGTGTCCGGCTCCATGAGACGGTGGTTTTCTCGGCCGCTGGTGGTCCGAGGTCGTTCCCGCTGGTCAGATTCATGCGCCAGGGCCTCCTACAGGCAATGCACTTTGATTTATTGCGCTATCTCTAATAGCACCCGAGATATCACCAGATATATATTGGATTTTTCCCTGACCCTGAGTGTCCGGCCCCATGAGACGGTGGTTTTCTCGGCCGCTGGTGGTCCGAGGTCGTTCCCGCTGGTCAGATTCATGCGCCAGGGCCTCCTACAGACAATGCACTTTGATTTATTGCGCTATCTCTAATAGCACCCGAGATATCACCAGATATATGCTGGATTTTTACATGACCCTGAGAGTACGGCCCCATGTGTCGGTGGTTTTTTCGGCCCCTGGTGGTCCGAGGTCGTTGCCGCTGCACAGATTCATGCGCCAGTGCCTCCCGCAGACAAAGTACTTTGATTTATTGCGCTATCTCTAATAGCACCCGAGATATCAGCAGATATATATTGGATTTTCCCCTGACCCTGAGTGTCCGGCGCCATGAGACGGTGGTTTTCTCGGCCCCTGGTGATCCGAGGTCGTTCCCGCTGCACAGATTCATGCACCAGTGCCTCTTGCAGACAATTCACATTGGTTTATTGCGCTATCTCTAATAGAACCCGAGATATCACCAGATATATATTGGATTTTTCCCTGACCATGTCAGTCCGGCCCCATGAGACTGTGGTTTTCTCGGCCCCTGGTGGTCCGAGGTCGTTCCCGCTGCCCAAATTCATGCGCCAGGGCCTCCTGCAGATAATTCACTTTGGTCTATTGCGCTATCTCTAATAGCACCCGAGATATCACCAGATATATATTGGATTTTTCCCTGACCCTGAGTGTCCGGCCCCATGAGACTGTGGTTTTCTCGGCCCCTGGTGGTCCGAGGTCGTTCCCGCTGTCCAGATTCAGGCGCCAGGGTCTCCTACTGACAATGCACTTTGATTTATTGCGCTATCTGTAATAGCACCCGAGATATCACCAGATATATATTGGATTTTTCCGTGATCCTTAGTGTCCGGCCCCATGAGACGGTGGTTTTCTCGGTCCGTGGTGGTCCGAGGTCGTTCCCGCTGCACAGATTCATGCGCCAGGGCCTCCTGCAGATAATTCGCTTTGGTTTATTGCGCTATCTCTAATAGCACCCGAGTTATCACCAGATATATATTGAATTTTCCCCTGACACTGAGTGTCCGGCCCCATGAGACTGTGGTTTTCTCGGCCCCTGGTAGTCCGAGGGCGTTCCCGCTGCCCAGATTCATGCGCCAGGGCCTCCTGCAGATAATTCACTTTGGTTTATTGCGCTATCTGTAATAGCACCCGAGATATCACCAGATATATGCTGGATTTTTACATGAGCATGGGAGACGGATTCCGAATATCTGTAATTTTCTCGGCCCCTGGTGGTCCGAGGTCGTTCCCGCTGCCCAGATTCATGCGCCAGGGCCTCCTACAGACAATGCACTTTGATTTATTGCGCTATCTGTAATAGCACCCGAGATATCACCAGATATATATTGGATTTTTCCGTGACCCCTATTGTCCGGCCCCACGTGACTGTGGTTTTCTCGGCCCGTGGTGGTCCGAGGTCGTTGCCGCTGCACAGATTCATGCGCCAGGGCCTCCCGCAGACAAAGTACTTTGATTTATTGCGCTATCTCTAATAGCACCCGAGATATCACCAGATATATATTGGATTTTCCCTTGACCCTGAGTGTCCGGCCCCATGAGACTGTGGTTTTCTCGGCCCCTGGTGGTCCGAGGTCGTTCCCGCTGGCCAGATTCATGCGCCAGGGCCTCCTACACACAATGCACTTTGATTTATTGCGCTATCTGTAATAGCACCCGAGATATCACCAGATATATATTGGATTTTGCCCTGACCCTGAGTGTCCGGCCCCATGAGTCGGTGGTTTTCTCGGCCCCTGGTGGTCCGAGGTCGTTCCCTCTGCACAGATGCATGCGCAAGGGTCTCATACGGACAATGCACTTTGATTTATTGCGCTATATCTAATAGCACCCGAGACATCACCAGATATATAATGGATTTTTCCCTGACCATGACAGTCTGGCCCCATGAGACGGTGGTTTTATCGGCCCCTGGTGGTCCGAGGTCGTTCCCGCTGCACAGATTCATGCGCCAGGGCCTCCTGCAGATAATTCGCTTTGGTTTATTGCGCTATATCTAAGAGCACCCGAGGTATCACCAGATATATATTGGATTTTTCCCCGACCCTGAGTGTCCGGCCCCATGAGATGGTGGTTTTCTCGGACCCTGGTGGTCCGAGGTCGTTCCCGCTGGCCAGATTCATGCGCCAGGGCCTCCTACAGACAATGCACTTTGATTTATTGCGCTATCTGTAATAGCACCCGAGATATCACCAGATACATATTGGATTTTTCCCTGACCCTGAGTGTCCGGCCCCATGAGACGGTGGTTTTCTCGGCCCGTGGTGGTCCGAGGTCGTTCCCGCTGCACAGATTCATGCGCCAGGGCCTCCTGCAGATAATTCACTTTGGTTTATTGCGCTATCTCCAATAGCACCCGAGATATCACCAGATATATATTGGATTTTTCCCTAACCCTGAGTGTCTGGCCCCATGAGACGGTGGTTGTCTCGGCCCCTGGTGGTCGGAGGTCGTTCCCGCTGCACAGATGCATGCGCCAGGGCCTCCTGCAGATAATTCACTTTGGTCTATTGCGCTATCTCTAATAGCACCCGAGATATCACCAGATATATATTGGATTTCTCCCTGACCCTGAGTGTCCGGCCCCATGAGACTGTGGTTTTCTCGGCCCCTGGTGGTCCGAGGTCGTTCCCGCTGTCCAGATTCATGCGCCAGGGCCTCCTACAGACAATGCACTTTGATTTATTGCGCTATCTGTAATAGCACCCGAGATATCACCAGATATATATTGGATTTTTCCGTGACCCCTATTGTCCGGCCCCACGTGACTGTGGTTTTCTCGGCCCGTGGTGGTCCGAGGTCGTTCCCGCTGCACAGATTCATGCGCCAGTGCCTCCTGCAGATAATTCACTTTGGTTTATTGCGCTATATCTAAGAGCACCCGAGGTATCACCAGATATATATTGGATTTTTCCCCGAACCTGAGTGTCCGGCCCCATGAGATGGTGGTTTTCTCGGACCCTGGTGGTCCGAGGTCGTTCCCGCTGGCCAGATTCATGCGCCAGGGCCTCCTACAGACAATGCACTTTGATTTATTGCGCTATCTGTAATAGCACCCGAGATATCACCAGATATATATCGGATTTTTCCCTGACCCTGAGTGTCCGGCCCCATGAGACGGTGGTTTTCTCTGCCCCTGGTGGCCGAGGTCGTTCCCGCTGCACAGATGCATGCGCCAGGGCCTCCTGCAGACAATTCACTTTCGTTTATTGCGCTGTCTGTAATAGCACCCGAGATATCACCAGATATATGCTGGATTTTTACATGACCTTGGTTGACGGATTCCGAATATCTGTAATTTTCTCGGCCCCTGGTGGTCCGAGGTCGTTCCTGCTGCACAGATTCATTCGCCAGTGCCTCATACAGACAATGCACTTTGATTTATTGCGCTATCTCTAATAGCACCCGAGATATCACCAGATATATGCTGGATTTTTATATGACCCTGAGAGTCCAGACCCATGTGTCGGTGGTTTTCTCGGCCCCTTGTGGTGCGAGGTCGTTCCGGCTGCACAGATTCATGCGCCAGGGCCTCCTGCAGATAATTCACTTTGGTTTATTGCGCTATCTCTAACAGCACCCGAGATATCACCAGATATATATTGGATTTTTCCCTGACCATGACAGTCCGGCCCCATGAGACGGTGGTTTTATCGGCCTCTGGTGGTCCGAGGTCGTTCCCGCTGCACAGATTCATGCGCCAGGGCCTCCTGCACATAATTCACTTTGGTTTGTTGCGCTATCTCTAATAACACCCGAGATATCACCAGATATATATTGGATTTTTCCCTGACCCCGAGTGTCCGGCCCCATGTGTCGGTGGTTTTCTCGGCCCCTGGTGATCCGAGGTCGTTCCCGCTGCACAGATTCATGCGCCAGGGCCTCCTACAGACAGTGCACTTTGATTTATTGCGCTATCTGTAATAGCACCCGAGAAAGCTCCATATATATGCTGGATTTTTACATGACTTTGGGTGGCGGATACCGAAAATCTGTAATTTTCTCTGCCCCTGGTGGTCCGAAGTCGTTCCCGCTGGCCAGATTCATGCGCCAGGGCCTCCTACAGACAATGCACATTGGTTTATTGCGCTATCTCTAATAGCACCCGAGATATCACCAGATATATATTGGATTTTAACCTGACCCTGAGTGTCCGGCCCCATGAGACGGTGGTTGTCTCGGCCCCTTGTGGTCCGAGGTCGTTCCCGCTGCACAGATTCATGCGCCAGGGCCTCCTGCAGATAATTCACTTTGGTTTATTGCGCTATCTCTAATAGCACCCAAGATATCACCAGATATATATTGGATTTTTCCCTGACCCTGAGTGTCCGGCCCCATGAGACTGGTTTTCTCGGCCCCTGGTGGTCCGAGGTCGCTCCCGTTGCACAGATTCATTCGCCAGTGCCTCCTACAGACAATGCACTTTGATTTATTGCGCTATCTCTAATAGCACCCTGGATATCACCAGATATATATTGTGTTTTTCCCTGACCCTTACAGTCCGGCCCCATGAGACGGTGTTTTTCTCGGCCCCTGGTGGTCCAAGGTCGTTCCCGCTGCACAGAATCATGCTCCAGGACTTCCTGCAGACAATGCACTTTGGTTTATTGTGCTATCTCTAATAGCACCCGAGATATCACCAGATATATATTGGATTTTTCACTGACCATGACAGTCCGGTCCCATGAGACGGTGGTTTTATCGGCACCTGGTGGTCCGAGGTCGTTCCCGCTGCACAGAATCATTCGCCAGTGCCTCCTACAGACAATGCACTTTGATTTATTGCGCTATCTCTAATAGCACCCGAGATATCCCCAGATATATATTGGATTTTTCCCCGACCCTGAGTGTCCGGCCCCATGAGACTGTGGTTTTCTCGGCCCCTGGTGGTCCGAGATCGTTCCCGCTGCACAGATTCATGCGCCAGGGCCTCCTGCAGATAATTCAATTTGGTTTATTGCGCTATCTCTAATAGCATCCGAGATATCACCAGATATATATTGGATTTTTCCCTGACTCTGAGTGTCCGGACCCATGAGACGGTGGTTTTATCGGCCCGTGGTGGTCCGAGGTCGTTCCCGCTGCACAGATTCATGCGCCAGGGCCTCCTGCAGATAATTCACTTTGGTTTATTGCGCTATCTCCAATAGCACCCGAGATATCACCAGATATATATTGGATTTTCCCCAGACACTGAGTGTCCAGCCCCATGAGACTGTGGTTTTCTCGGCCCCTGGTGGTCCGAGGTCGTTCCCGCTGGCCAGATTCATGCGCCAGGGCCTCCCGCAGACAAAGTACTTTGATTTATTGCGCAATCTCTAATAGCACCCGAGATATCACCAGAAATATATTGGATTTTCCCCTGACCCTGAGTGACCAGCCCCATGAGATGGTGGTTTTCTCGGCCCCTGGTGATCCGAAGTCGTTCCCGCTGCACAGATTCATGCGCCAGGGCCTCCTGCAGATAATTCACTTTGGTTTATTGCGCTATCTCCAATAGCACCCGAGATATCACCAGATATATATTGGATTTTTCCCTAACCCTGAGTGTCCGGCCCCATGAGACGGTGGTTGTCTCGGCCCCTGGTGATCCGAGGTCGTTCCCGCTGCCCAGATTCATCCGCCAGGGCCTCCTGCAGATAATTCACTTTGGCTTATTGCGCTATATCTAATAGCACCCGAGATATCACCAGATATATATTGGATTTCCCCCTGACCCTGAGTGTCCGGCCCCATGAGACTGCGATTTTCACGGACCCTGGTGGTCCGAGGTCGTTCCCGCAGCACAGATTCATGCGCCAGGGCCTCCTACAGACAATGCACTTTGGTTTATTGCGCAATCTCTAATAGCACCCGAGATATCACCAGAAATATATTGGATTTTTCCCTGACCCTGAGTGTCCGGCCCCATGAGACGGTGGTTTTCTCGGCCCCTGGTGTCGGAGGTCGTTCCCGCTGCACAAGATGCATGCGCCAGGGCCTCCTACAGATAATTCACTTTGGCTTATTGCGCTATATCTAATAGCACCCGAGATATCACCAGATATATATTGGATTTCCCCCTGACCCTGAGTGTCCGGCCCCATGAGACTGCGATTTTCACGGACCCTGGTGGTCCGAGGTCGTTCCCGCAGCACAGATTCATGCGCCAGGGCCTCCTACAGACAATGCACTTTGGTTTATTGCGCAATCTCTAATAGCACCCGAGATATCACCAGAAATATATTGGATTTTTCCCTGACCCTGAGTGTCCGGCCCCATGAGACGGTGGTTTTCTCGGCCCCTGGTGTCGGAGGTCGTTCCCGCTGCACAAGATGCATGCGCCAGGGCCTCCTACAGATAATTCACTTTGGTTTATTGCGCAATCTCCAATAGCACCCGAGATATCACCAGATATATATTGGATTTTTCCCTAACCCTGAGTGTCCGGCCCCGTGAGACGGTGGTTGTCTCGGCCCCTGGTGATCCGAAGTCGTTCCCGCTGCCCAGATTCATGCGCCAGGGCGTCCTGCAGATAATTCACTTTGGCTTATTGCGCTATATCTAATAGCACCCGAGATATCACCAGATATATATTGGATTTTCCCCTGACCCTGAGTGTCCGGCCCCATGAGACTGCGATTTTCTCGGACCCTGGTGGTCCGAGGTCGTTCCGGCTGCACAGATTCATGCGCCAGGGCCTCCTACAGACAATGCACTTTGGTTTATTGCGCAATCTCTAATAGCACCCGAGATATCACCAGAAATATATTGGATTTTCCCCTGACGCTGAGTGTCCGGCCCCTTGAGACTGTCGTTTTCTCGGCCCCTGGTGGTCCGAGGTCGTCCCCGTTGCACAGATTCATGCGCCAGGGCCTCCTGCAGATAATTCACTTTGGTTTATTGCGCTATCTCTAATAGCACCCGAGATACCACCAGATATATATTGGATTTTTCCCTGACCCTGAGTGTCCGGCCCCATGAGACGGTGGTTTTTTCGGCCCCTGGTGGTCCGAGGTCGTTCCCGCTGGCCAGATTCATGCGCCAGGGCCTCCTACAGACAATGCACTTTGGTTTGTTGCGCTATCTGTAATAGCACCCGAGATATCACCAGATATATATTGGATTTTTCCCTGACCCTGAGTGTCCGGCCCCATGAGACTGTGGTTTTCTCGGCCCCTGGTGGTCCGAGGTCGTTCCCGCTGGCCAGATTCATGCGCCAGGGTCTCCTACAGACCATGCACTTTGATTTATTGCGCTATCTGTAATAGCACCCGAGATATCACCAGATATATATTGGATTTTTCACTGACCCTGAGTGTCCGGCCCCATGAGACGGTGGTTTTATCGGCCCGTGGTGGTCCGAGGTCGTACTCGCTGCACAGATTCATGCGCCAGGGCCTCCTGCAGATAATTCACTTTTGTTTATTGCGCTATCTCTAAGAGCACCCGAGATATCACCAGATATATATTGGATTTTTCCTTGACCCTGACAGTCCGGGCCCATGTGTCGATGGTTTTCTTGTACCCTCGTGGTCCGAGCACGATCCCGCTGAACAGATTCATGCGCCAGGGCATCCCGCAGACAAAGTACTTTGATTTATTGTGCTATCTCTAATAGCACCCGAGATATCACCAGATATATATTGGATTTTTCCCTGACCCTGAGTGTCCGGCCCCATGAGACGGTGGTATTATCGGCCCGTGGTGGTCCGAGGTCGTTCCCGCTGCACAGATTCATGCGCCAGGGCCTCCTGCAGATAATTCACTTTGGTTTATTGCGCTATCTCCAATAGCACCCGAGATATCACCAGATATATATTGGATATTTCCCTAACCCTGAGTGTCCGGCCCCATGAGACGGTGGTTGTCTCGGCCCCTGGTGGTCGGAGGTCGTTCCCGCTGCACAAGATGCATGCGCCAGGGCCTCCTACAGATAATTCACTTTGGTTTATTGCGCTATCTGTAATAGCACCCAAGATATCACCAGATATATATTGGAGTTTTCCCTGACCCTGAGTGTCCGGCCCCATGAGACGGTGGTTTTCTCGGCCCCTGGTGGTCGGAGGTCGTTCCCGCTGCACAAGATGCATGCGCCAGGGCCTCCTACAGATAATTCACTTTGGTTTATTGCGCTATCTCTAATAGCACCCAAGATATCACCAGATATATATTGGATTTTTCCCTGACCCTGAGTGTCCGGCCCCATGTGTCGGTGGTTTTCTCGGCCCCTGGTGATCCGAGGTCGTTCCCGCTGCACAGATTCATGCGCCAGGGCCTCCTACAGACAGTGCACTTTGATTTATTGCGCTATCTGTAATAGCACCCGAGAAAGCTCCATATATATGCTGGATTTTTACATGACTTTGGGTGGCGGATACCGAAAATCTGTAATTTTCTCTGCCCCTGGTGGTCCGAAGTCGTTCCCGCTGGCCAGATTCATGCGCCAGGGCCTCCTACAGACAATGCACATTGGTTTATTGCGCTATCTCTAATAGCACCCGAGATATCACCAGATATATATTGGATTTTAACCTGACCCTGAGTGTCCGGCCCCATGAGACGGTGGTTGTCTCGGCCCCTTGTGGTCCGAGGTCGTTCCCGCTGCACAGATTCATGCGCCAGGGCCTCCTGCAGATAATTCACTTTGGTTTATTGCGCTATCTCTAATAGCACCCAAGATATCACCAGATATATATTGGATTTTTCCCTGACCCTGAGTGTCCGGCCCCATGAGACTGGTTTTCTCGGCCCCTGGTGGTCCGAGGTCGCTCCCGTTGCACAGATTCATTCGCCAGTGCCTCCTACAGACAATGCACTTTGATTTATTGCGCTATCTCTAATAGCACCCTGGATATCACCAGATATATATTGTGTTTTTCCCTGACCCTTACAGTCCGGCCCCATGAGACGGTGATTTTCTCGGCCCCTGGTGGTCCAAGGTCGTTCCCGCTGCACAGAATCATGCTCCAGGACTTCCTGCAGACAATGCACTTTGGTTTATTGTGCTATCTCTAATAGCACCCGAGATATCACCAGATATATATTGGATTTTTCACTGACCATGACAGTCCGGTCCCATGAGACGGTGGTTTTATCGGCACCTGGTGGTCCGAGGTCGTTCCCGCTGCACAGAATCATTCGCCAGTGCCTCCTACAGACAATGCACTTTGATTTATTGCGCTATCTCTAATAGCACCCGAGATATCCCCAGATATATATTGGATTTTTCCCCGACCCTGAGTGTCCGGCCCCATGAGACTGTGGTTTTCTCGGCCCCTGGTGGTCCGAGATCGTTCCCGCTGCACAGATTCATGCGCCAGGGCCTCCTGCAGATAATTCACTTTGGTTTATTGCGCTATCTCTAATAGCATCCGAGATATCACCAGATATATATTGGATTTTTCCCTGACTCTGAGTGTCCGGACCCATGAGACGGTGGTTTTATCGGCCCGTGGTGGTCCGAGGTCGTTCCCGCTGCACAGATTCATGCGCCAGGGCCTCCTGCAGATAATTCACTTTGGTTTATTGCGCTATCTCCAATAGCACCCGAGATATCACCAGATATATATTGGATTTTCCCCAGACACTGAGTGTCCAGCCCCATGAGACTGTGGTTTTCTCGGCCCCTGGTGGTCCGAGGTCGTTCCCGCTGGCCAGATTCATGCGCCAGGGCCTCCCGCAGACAAAGTACTTTGATTTATTGCGCAATCTCTAATAGCACCCGAGATATCACCAGAAATATATTGGATTTTCCCCTGACCCTGAGTGACCAGCCCCATGAGATGGTGGTTTTCTCGGCCCCTGGTGATCCGAAGTCGTTCCCGCTGCACAGATTCATGCGCCAGGGCCTCCTGCAGATAATTCACTTTGGTTTATTGCGCTATCTCTAATAGCACCCAAGATATCACCAGATATATATTGGATTTTTCCCTGACCCTGAGTGTCCGGCCCCATGTGTCGGTGGTTTTCTCGGCCCCTGGTGATCCGAGGTCGTTCCCGCTGCACAGATTCATGCGCCAGGGCCTCCTACAGACAGTGCACTTTGATTTATTGCGCTATCTGTAATAGCACCCGAGAAAGCTCCATATATATGCTGGATTTTTACATGACTTTGGGTGGCGGATACCGAAAATCTGTAATTTTCTCTGCCCCTGGTGGTCCGAAGTCGTTCCCGCTGGCCAGATTCATGCGCCAGGGCCTCCTACAGACAATGCACATTGGTTTATTGCGCTATCTCTAATAGCACCCGAGATATCACCAGATATATATTGGATTTTAACCTGACCCTGAGTGTCCGGCCCCATGAGACGGTGGTTGTCTCGGCCCCTTGTGGTCCGAGGTCGTTCCCGCTGCACAGATTCATGCGCCAGGGCCTCCTGCAGATAATTCACTTTGGTTTATTGCGCTATCTCTAATAGCACCCAAGATATCACCAGATATATATTGGATTTTTCCCTGACCCTGAGTGTCCGGCCCCATGAGACTGGTTTTCTCGGCCCCTGGTGGTCCGAGGTCGCTCCCGTTGCACAGATTCATTCGCCAGTGCCTCCTACAGACAATGCACTTTGATTTATTGCGCTATCTCTAATAGCACCCTGGATATCACCAGATATATATTGTGTTTTTCCCTGACCCTTACAGTCCGGCCCCATGAGACGGTGATTTTCTCGGCCCCTGGTGGTCCAAGGTCGTTCCCGCTGCACAGAATCATGCTCCAGGACTTCCTGCAGACAATGCACTTTGGTTTATTGTGCTATCTCTAATAGCACCCGAGATATCACCAGATATATATTGGATTTTTCACTGACCATGACAGTCCGGTCCCATGAGACGGTGGTTTTATCGGCACCTGGTGGTCCGAGGTCGTTCCCGCTGCACAGAATCATTCGCCAGTGCCTCCTACAGACAATGCACTTTGATTTATTGCGCTATCTCTAATAGCACCCGAGATATCCCCAGATATATATTGGATTTTTCCCCGACCCTGAGTGTCCGGCCCCATGAGACTGTGGTTTTCTCGGCCCCTGGTGGTCCGAGATCGTTCCCGCTGCACAGATTCATGCGCCAGGGCCTCCTGCAGATAATTCACTTTGGTTTATTGCGCTATCTCTAATAGCATCCGAGATATCACCAGATATATATTGGATTTTTCCCTGACTCTGAGTGTCCGGACCCATGAGACGGTGGTTTTATCGGCCCGTGGTGGTCCGAGGTCGTTCCCGCTGCACAGATTCATGCGCCAGGGCCTCCTGCAGATAATTCACTTTGGTTTATTGCGCTATCTCCAATAGCACCCGAGATATCACCAGATATATATTGGATTTTCCCCAGACACTGAGTGTCCAGCCCCATGAGACTGTGGTTTTCTCGGCCCCTGGTGGTCCGAGGTCGTTCCCGCTGGCCAGATTCATGCGCCAGGGCCTCCCGCAGACAAAGTACTTTGATTTATTGCGCAATCTCTAATAGCACCCGAGATATCACCAGAAATATATTGGATTTTCCCCTGACCCTGAGTGACCAGCCCCATGAGATGGTGGTTTTCTCGGCCCCTGGTGATCCGAAGTCGTTCCCGCTGCACAGATTCATGCGCCAGGGCCTCCTGCAGATAATTCACTTTGGTTTATTGCGCTATCTCCAATAGCACCCGAGATATCACCAGATATATATTGGATTTTTCCCTAACCCTGAGTGTCCGGCCCCATGAGACGGTGGTTGTCTCGGCCCCTGGTGATCCGAGGTCGTTCCCGCTGCCCAGATTCATCCGCCAGGGCCTCCTGCAGATAATTCACTTTGGCTTATTGCGCTATATCTAATAGCACCCGAGATATCAACAGATATATATTGGATTTCCCCCTGACCCTGAGTGTCCGGCCCCATGAGACTGCGATTTTCTCGGACCCTGGTGGTCCGAGGTCGTTCCCGCAGCACAGATTCATGCGCCAGGGCCTCCTACAGACAATGCACTTTGGTTTATTGCGCAATCTCCAATAGCACCCGAGATATCACCAGAAATATATTGGATTTTCCCCTGACCCTGAGTGACCAGCCCCATGAGATGGTGGTTTTCTCGGCCCCTGGTGATCCGAAGTCGTTCCCGCTGCACAGATTCATGCGCCAGGGCCTCCTGCAGATAATTCACTTTGGTTTATTGCGCAATCTCTAATAGCACCCGAGATATCACCAGAAATATATTGGATTTTTCCCTGACCCTGAGTGTCCGGCCCCATGAGACGGTGGTTTTCTCGGCCCCTGGTGTCGGAGGTCGTTCCCGCTGCACAAGATGCATGCGCCAGGGCCTCCTACAGATAATTCACTTTGGTTTATTGCGCAATCTCCAATAGCACCCGAGATATCACCAGATATATATTGGATTTTTCCCTAACCCTGAGTGTCCGGCCCCATGAGACGGTGGTTGTCTCGGCCCCTGGTGATCCGAGGTCGTTCCCGCTGCCCAGATTCATGCGCCAGGGCGTCCTGCAGATAATTCACTTTGGCTTATTGCGCTATATCTAATAGCACCCGAGATATCACCAGATATATATTGGATTTTTCCCTGACCCTGAGTGTCCGGCCCCATGAGACTGTGGTTTTCTCGGCCCCTGGTGGTCCGAGGTCGTTCCCGCTGGCCAGATTCATGCGCCAGGGTCTCCTACAGACCATGCACTTTGATTTATTGCGCTATCTGTAATAGCACCCGCGATATCACCAGATATATATTGGATTTTTCACTGACCCTGAGTGTCCGGCCCCATGAGACGGTGGTTTTATCGGCCCGTGGTGGTCCGAGGTCGTACTCGCTGCACAGATTCATGCGCCAGGGCCTCCTGCAGATAATTCACTTTTGTTTATTGCGCTATCTCTAAGAGCACCCGAGATATCACCAGATATATATTGGATTTTTCCTTGACCCTGACAGTCCGGGCCCATGTGTCGATGGTTTTCTTGTACCCTCGTGGTCCGAGCACGATCCCGCTGAACAGATTCATGCGCCAGGGCATCCCGCAGACAAAGTACTTTGATTTATTGCGCTATCTCTAATAGCACCCGAGATATCACCAGATATATATTGGATTTTTCCCTGACCCTGAGTGTCCGGCCCCATGAGACGGTGGTATTATCGGCCCGTGGTGGTCCGAGGTCGTTCCCGCTGCACAGATTCATGCGCCAGGGCCTCCTGCGGATAATTCACTTTGGTTTATTGCGCTATCTCCAATAGCACCCGAGATATCACCAGATATATATTGGATATTTCCCTAACCCTGAGTGTCCGGCCCCATGAGACGGTGGTTGTCTCGGCCCCTGGTGGTCGGAGGTCGTTCCCGCTGCACAAGATGCATGCGCCAGGGCCTCCTACAGATAATTCACTTGGGTTTATTGCGCTATCTGTAATAGCACCCAAGATATCACCAGATATATATTGGATTTTTCCCTGACCCTGAGTGTCCGGCCCCATGAGACTGTGGTTTTCTCGGCCCCTGGTGGTCCGAGGTCGTTCCCGCTGACCAGATTCATGCGCCAGGGCCTCCTACAGACAATGCACTTTGATTTATTGCGCTATCTCTAATAGCATCCGAGATATCACCAGATATATATTGGATTTTTCCCTGACCCTGACAGTCCGGGCCCATGTGTCGATGGTTTTCTTGTACCCTCGTGGTCCGAGCACGATCCCGCTGAACAGATTCATGCGCCAGGGTTTCCTGCGGGCAATTCACTTTGGTTTATTGCGCTATCTGTAATAGCACCCGAGATATCACCAGATATATGCTGGATTTTTACATGAGCATGGGTGACGGATTCCGAATATCTGTAATTTTCTCGGCCCCTGGTGGTACGAGGTCGTTCCCGCTGGCCAGATTCATGCGCCAGGGCCTCCTACAGACAATGCACTTTGATTTGTTGCGCTATCTCTAATAGCACCCGAGATATCACCAGAAATATATTGGATTTCTCCCTGACCCTGAGTGTCCGGCCCCATGAGACTGTGGTTTTCTCGGCCCCTGGTGGTCCGAGGTCGTTCCCGCTGTCCAGATTCATGCGCCAGGGCCTCCTACAGACAATGCACTTTGTTTTATTGCGGTATCTGTAATAGCAGCGGAGATATCACCAGATATATGCTGGATTTTTACATGACCTTGGGTGACGGATTCCGAATATCTGTAATTTCCTCGGCCCCTCGTGGTCCGAGGTAGTTTCTGCTGCACACATTCATGCGCCAGGGCCTGCAGCAGACAATGCACTTTGATTTATTGCGCTATCTCTAATAGCACCCGAGGTATCACCAGATATATATTGGATTTTTCCCTGAACCTGAGTGTCCGGCCCCATGTGTCGGTGGTTTTCTCGGCCCCTGTTGGTCCGAGGTCGATGCCGCTGCACAGATTCATGCGCCGGGGCATCCTACAGACAATTCACTTTGGTTCATTGCGCTACCTCTAATAGCACCCGAGATATCACCAGATATATGCTGGATTTTTACATGACCCTGAGAGTACGGCCCCATGTGTCGGTGGTTTTTTCGGCCCCTGGTGGTCCGAGGTCGTTGCCGCTGCACAGATTCATGCGCCAGTGCCTCCCGCAGACAAAGTACTTTGATTTATTGCGCTATCTCTAATAGCACCCGAGATATCAGCAGATATATATTGGATTTTCCCCTGACCCTGAGTGTCCGGCGCCATGAGACGGTGGTTTTCTCGGCCCCTGGTGATCCGAGGTCGTTCCCGCTGCACAGATTCATGCACCAGTGCCTCTTGCAGACAATTCACATTGGTTTATTGCGCTATCTCTAATAGCACCCGAGATATCACCAGATATATATTGCATTTTTCTCCGACCCAGAGTGTCCGGCTCCATGAGACGGTGGTTTTCTCGGCCGCTGGTGGTCCGAGGTCGTTCCCGCTGGTCAGATTCATGCGCCAGGGCCTCCTACAGGCAATGCACTTTGATTTATTGCGCTATCTCTAATAGCACCCGAGATATCACCAGATATATATTGGATTTTTCCCTGACCCTGAGTGTCCGGCCCCATGAGACGGTGGTTTTCTCGGCCGCTGGTGGTCCGAGGTCGTTCCCGCTGGTCAGATTCATGCGCCAGGGCCTCCTACAGACAATGCACTTTGATTTATTGCGCTATCTCTAATAGCACCCGAGATATCACCAGATATATGCTGGATTTTTACATGACCCTGAGAGTACGGCCCCATGTGTCGGTGGTTTTTTCGGCCCCTGGTGGTCCGAGGTCGTTGCCGCTGCACAGATTCATGCGCCAGTGCCTCCCGCAGACAAAGTACTTTGATTTATTGCGCTATCTCTAATAGCACCCGAGATATCAGCAGATATATATTGGATTTTCCCCTGACCCTGAGTGTCCGGCGCCATGAGACGGTGGTTTTCTCGGCCCCTGGTGATCCGAAGTCGTTCCCGCTGCACAGATTCATGCGCCAGGGCCTCCTGCAGATAATTCACTTTGGTTTATTGCGCAATCTCTAATAGCACCCGAGATATCACCAGAAATATATTGGATTTTTCCCTGACCCTGAGTGTCCGGCCCCATGAGACGGTGGTTTTCTCGGCCCCTGGTGTCGGAGGTCGTTCCCGCTGCACAAGATGCATGCGCCAGGGCCTCCTACAGATAATTCACTTTGGTTTATTGCGCAATCTCCAATAGCACCCGAGATACCACCAGATATATATTGGATTTTTCCCTAACCCTGAGTGTCCGGCCCCATGAGACGGTGGTTGTCTCGGCCCCTGGTGATCCGAGGTCGTTCCCGCTGCCCAGATTCATGCGCCAGGGCGTCCTGCAGATAATTCACTTTGGCTTATTGCGCTATATCTAATAGCACCCGAGATATCACCAGATATATATTGGATTTTTCCCTGACCCTGAGTGTCCGGCCCCATGAGACTGTGGTTTTCTCGGCCCCTGGTGGTCCGAGGTCGTTCCCGCTGGCCAGATTCATGCGCCAGGGTCTCCTACAGACCATGCACTTTGATTTATTGCGCTATCTGTAATAGCACCCGCGATATCACCAGATATATATTGGATTTTTCACTGACCCTGAGTGTCCGGCCCCATGAGACGGTGGTTTTATCGGCCCGTGGTGGTCCGAGGTCGTACTCGCTGCACAGATTCATGCGCCAGGGCCTCCTGCAGATAATTCACTTTTGTTTATTGCGCTATCTCTAAGAGCACCCGAGATATCACCAGATATATATTGGATTTTTCCTTGACCCTGACAGTCCGGGCCCATGTGTCGATGGTTTTCTTGTACCCTCGTGGTCCGAGCACGATCCCGCTGAACAGATTCATGCGCCAGGGCATCCCGCAGACAAAGTACTTTGATTTATTGCGCTATCTCTAATAGCACCCGAGATATCACCAGATATATATTGGATTTTTCCCTGACCCTGAGTGTCCGGCCCCATGAGACGGTGGTATTATCGGCCCGTGGTGGTCCGAGGTCGTTCCCGCTGCACAGATTCATGCGCCAGGGCCTCCTGCGGATAATTCACTTTGGTTTATTGCGCTATCTCCAATAGCACCCGAGATATCACCAGATATATATTGGATATTTCCCTAACCCTGAGTGTCCGGCCCCATGAGACGGTGGTTGTCTCGGCCCCTGGTGGTCGGAGGTCGTTCCCGCTGCACAAGATGCATGCGCCAGGGCCTCCTACAGATAATTCACTTGGGTTTATTGCGCTATCTGTAATAGCACCCAAGATATCACCAGATATATATTGGATTTTTCCCTGACCCTGAGTGTCCGGCCCCATGAGACTGTGGTTTTCTCGGCCCCTGGTGGTCCGAGGTCGTTCCCGCTGACCAGATTCATGCGCCAGGGCCTCCTACAGACAATGCACTTTGATTTATTGCGCTATCTCTAATAGCATCCGAGATATCACCAGATATATATTGGATTTTTCCCTGACCCTGACAGTCCGGGCCCATGTGTCGATGGTTTTCTTGTACCCTCGTGGTCCGAGCACGATCCCGCTGAACAGATTCATGCGCCAGGGTTTCCTGCGGGCAATTCACTTTGGTTTATTGCGCTATCTGTAATAGCACCCGAGATATCACCAGATATATGCTGGATTTTTACATGAGCATGGGTGACGGATTCCGAATATCTGTAATTTTCTCGGCCCCTGGTGGTACGAGGTCGTTCCCGCTGGCCAGATTCATGCGCCAGGGCCTCCTACAGACAATGCACTTTGATTTGTTGCGCTATCTCTAATAGCACCCGAGATATCACCAGAAATATATTGGATTTCTCCCTGACCCTGAGTGTCCGGCCCCATGAGACTGTGGTTTTCTCGGCCCCTGGTGGTCCGAGGTCGTTCCCGCTGTCCAGATTCATGCGCCAGGGCCTCCTACAGACAATGCACTTTGTTTTATTGCGGTATCTGTAATAGCAGCGGAGATATCACCAGATATATGCTGGATTTTTACATGACCTTGGGTGACGGATTCCGAATATCTGTAATTTCCTCGGCCCCTCGTGGTCCGAGGTAGTTTCTGCTGCACACATTCATGCGCCAGGGCCTGCAGCAGACAATGCACTTTGATTTATTGCGCTATCTCTAATAGCACCCGAGGTATCACCAGATATATATTGGATTTTTCCCTGAACCTGAGTGTCCGGCCCCATGTGTCGGTGGTTTTCTCGGCCCCTGTTGGTCCGAGGTCGATGCCGCTGCACAGATTCATGCGCCGGGGCATCCTACAGACAATTCACTTTGGTTCATTGCGCTACCTCTAATAGCACCCGAGATATCACCAGATATATGCTGGATTTTTACATGACCCTGAGAGTACGGCCCCATGTGTCGGTGGTTTTTTCGGCCCCTGGTGGTCCGAGGTCGTTGCCGCTGCACAGATTCATGCGCCAGTGCCTCCCGCAGACAAAGTACTTTGATTTATTGCGCTATCTCTAATAGCACCCGAGATATCAGCAGATATATATTGGATTTTCCCCTGACCCTGAGTGTCCGGCGCCATGAGACGGTGGTTTTCTCGGCCCCTGGTGATCCGAGGTCGTTCCCGCTGCACAGATTCATGCACCAGTGCCTCTTGCAGACAATTCACATTGGTTTATTGCGCTATCTCTAATAGCACCCGAGATATCACCAGATATATATTGCATTTTTCTCCGACCCAGAGTGTCCGGCTCCATGAGACGGTGGTTTTCTCGGCCGCTGGTGGTCCGAGGTCGTTCCCGCTGGTCAGATTCATGCGCCAGGGCCTCCTACAGGCAATGCACTTTGATTTATTGCGCTATCTCTAATAGCACCCGAGATATCACCAGATATATATTGGATTTTTCCCTGACCCTGAGTGTCCGGCCCCATGAGACGGTGGTTTTCTCGGCCGCTGGTGGTCCGAGGTCGTTCCCGCTGGTCAGATTCATGCGCCAGGGCCTCCTACAGACAATGCACTTTGATTTATTGCGCTATCTCTAATAGCACCCGAGATATCACCAGATATATGCTGGATTTTTACATGACCCTGAGAGTACGGCCCCATGTGTCGGTGGTTTTTTCGGCCCCTGGTGGTCCGAGGTCGTTGCCGCTGCACAGATTCATGCGCCAGTGCCTCCCGCAGACAAAGTACTTTGATTTATTGCGCTATCTCTAATAGCACCCGAGATATCAGCAGATATATATTGGATTTTCCCCTGACCCTGAGTGTCCGGCGCCATGAGACGGTGGTTTTCTCGGCCCCTGGTGATCCGAAGTCGTTCCCGCTGCACAGATTCATGCGCCAGGGCCTCCTGCAGATAATTCACTTTGGTTTATTGCGCAATCTCTAATAGCACCCGAGATATCACCAGAAATATATTGGATTTTTCCCTGACCCTGAGTGTCCGGCCCCATGAGACGGTGGTTTTCTCGGCCCCTGGTGTCGGAGGTCGTTCCCGCTGCACAAGATGCATGCGCCAGGGCCTCCTACAGATAATTCACTTTGGTTTATTGCGCAATCTCCAATAGCACCCGAGATATCACCAGATATATATTGGATTTTTCCCTAACCCTGAGTGTCCGGCCCCATGAGACGGTGGTTGTCTCGGCCCCTGGTGATCCGAGGTCGTTCCCGCTGCCCAGATTCATGCGCCAGGGCGTCCTGCAGATAATTCACTTTGGCTTATTGCGCTATATCTAATAGCACCCGAGATATCACCAGATATATATTGGATTTTTCCCTGACCCTGAGTGTCCGGCCCCATGAGACTGTGGTTTTCTCGGCCCCTGGTGGTCCGAGGTCGTTCCCGCTGGCCAGATTCATGCGCCAGGGTCTCCTACAGACCATGCACTTTGATTTATTGCGCTATCTGTAATAGCACCCGCGATATCACCAGATATATATTGGATTTTTCACTGACCCTGAGTGTCCGGCCCCATGAGACGGTGGTTTTATCGGCCCGTGGTGGTCCGAGGTCGTACTCGCTGCACAGATTCATGCGCCAGGGCCTCCTGCAGATAATTCACTTTTGTTTATTGCGCTATCTCTAAGAGCACCCGAGATATCACCAGATATATATTGGATTTTTCCTTGACCCTGACAGTCCGGGCCCATGTGTCGATGGTTTTCTTGTACCCTCGTGGTCCGAGCACGATCCCGCTGAACAGATTCATGCGCCAGGGCATCCCGCAGACAAAGTACTTTGATTTATTGCGCTATCTCTAATAGCACCCGAGATATCACCAGATATATATTGGATTTTTCCCTGACCCTGAGTGTCCGGCCCCATGAGACGGTGGTATTATCGGCCCGTGGTGGTCCGAGGTCGTTCCCGCTGCACAGATTCATGCGCCAGGGCCTCCTGCGGATAATTCACTTTGGTTTATTGCGCTATCTCCAATAGCACCCGAGATATCACCAGATATATATTGGATATTTCCCTAACCCTGAGTGTCCGGCCCCATGAGACGGTGGTTGTCTCGGCCCCTGGTGGTCGGAGGTCGTTCCCGCTGCACAAGATGCATGCGCCAGGGCCTCCTACAGATAATTCACTTGGGTTTATTGCGCTATCTGTAATAGCACCCAAGATATCACCAGATATATATTGGATTTTTCCCTGACCCTGAGTGTCCGGCCCCATGAGACTGTGGTTTTCTCGGCCCCTGGTGGTCCGAGGTCGTTCCCGCTGACCAGATTCATGCGCCAGGGCCTCCTACAGACAATGCACTTTGATTTATTGCGCTATCTCTAATAGCATCCGAGATATCACCAGATATATATTGGATTTTTCCCTGACCCTGACAGTCCGGGCCCATGTGTCGATGGTTTTCTTGTACCCTCGTGGTCCGAGCACGATCCCGCTGAACAGATTCATGCGCCAGGGTTTCCTGCGGGCAATTCACTTTGGTTTATTGCGCTATCTGTAATAGCACCCGAGATATCACCAGATATATGCTGGATTTTTACATGAGCATGGGTGACGGATTCCGAATATCTGTAATTTTCTCGGCCCCTGGTGGTACGAGGTCGTTCCCGCTGGCCAGATTCATGCGCCAGGGCCTCCTACAGACAATGCACTTTGATTTGTTGCGCTATCTCTAATAGCACCCGAGATATCACCAGAAATATATTGGATTTCTCCCTGACCCTGAGTGTCCGGCCCCATGAGACTGTGGTTTTCTCGGCCCCTGGTGGTCCGAGGTCGTTCCCGCTGTCCAGATTCATGCGCCAGGGCCTCCTACAGACAATGCACTTTGTTTTATTGCGGTATCTGTAATAGCAGCGGAGATATCACCAGATATATGCTGGATTTTTACATGACCTTGGGTGACGGATTCCGAATATCTGTAATTTCCTCGGCCCCTCGTGGTCCGAGGTAGTTTCTGCTGCACACATTCATGCGCCAGGGCCTGCAGCAGACAATGCACTTTGATTTATTGCGCTATCTCTAATAGCACCCGAGGTATCACCAGATATATATTGGATTTTTCCCTGAACCTGAGTGTCCGGCCCCATGTGTCGGTGGTTTTCTCGGCCCCTGTTGGTCCGAGGTCGATGCCGCTGCACAGATTCATGCGCCGGGGCATCCTACAGACAATTCACTTTGGTTCATTGCGCTACCTCTAATAGCACCCGAGATATCACCAGATATATGCTGGATTTTTACATGACCCTGAGAGTACGGCCCCATGTGTCGGTGGTTTTTTCGGCCCCTGGTGGTCCGAGGTCGTTGCCGCTGCACAGATTCATGCGCCAGTGCCTCCCGCAGACAAAGTACTTTGATTTATTGCGCTATCTCTAATAGCACCCGAGATATCAGCAGATATATATTGGATTTTCCCCTGACCCTGAGTGTCCGGCGCCATGAGACGGTGGTTTTCTCGGCCCCTGGTGATCCGAGGTCGTTCCCGCTGCACAGATTCATGCACCAGTGCCTCTTGCAGACAATTCACATTGGTTTATTGCGCTATCTCTAATAGCACCCGAGATATCACCAGATATATATTGCATTTTTCTCCGACCCAGAGTGTCCGGCCCCATGAGACGGTGGTTTTCTCGGCCGCTGGTGGTCCGAGGTCGTTCCCGCTGGTCAGATTCATGCGCCAGGGCCTCCTACAGGCAATGCACTTTGATTTATTGCGCTATCTCTAATAGCACCCGAGATATCACCAGATATATATTGGATTTTTCCCTGACCCTGAGTGTCCGGCCCCATGAGACGGTGGTTTTCTCGGCCGCTGGTGGTCCGAGGTCGTTCCCACTGGTCAGATTCATGCGCCAGGGCCTCCTACAGACAATGCACTTTGATTTATTGCGCTATCTCTAATAGCACCCGAGATATCACCAGATATATGCTGGATTTTTACATGACCCTGAGAGTACGGCCCCATGTGTCGGTGGTTTTTTCGGCCCCTGGTGGTCCGAGGTCGTTGCCGCTGCACAGATTCATGCGCCAGTGCCTCCCGCAGACAAAGTACTTTGATTTATTGCGCTATCTCTAATAGCACCCGAGATATCAGCAGATATATATTGGATTTTCCCCTGACCCTGAGTGTCCGGCGCCATGAGACGGTGGTTTTCTCGGCCCCTGGTGATCCGAGGTCGTTCCCGCTGCACAGATTCATGCACCAGTGCCTCTTGCAGACAATTCACATTGGTTTATTGCGCTATCTCTAATAGAACCCGAGATATCACCAGATATATATTGGATTTTTCCCTGACCATGTCAGTCCGGCCCCATGAGACTGTGGTTTTCTCGGCCCCTGGTGGTCCGAGGTCGTTCCCGCTGCCCAAATTCATGCGCCAGGGCCTCCTGCAGATAATTCACTTTGGTCTATTGCGCTATCTCTAATAGCACCCGAGATATCACCAGATATATATTGGATTTTTCCCTGACCCTGAGTGTCCGGCCCCATGAGACTGTGGTTTTCTCGGCCCCTGGTGGTCCGAGGTCGTTCCCGCTGTCCAGATTCAGGCGCCAGGGTCTCCTACTGACAATGCACTTTGATTTATTGCGCTATCTGTAATAGCACCCGAGATATCACCAGATATATATTGGATTTTTCCGTGATCCTTAGTGTCCGGCCCCATGAGACGGTGGTTTTCTCGGTCCGTGGTGGTCCGAGGTCGTTCCCGCTGCACAGATTCATGCGCCAGGGCCTCCTGCAGATAATTCGCTTTGGTTTATTGCGCTATCTCTAATAGCACCCGAGTTATCACCAGATATATATTGAATTTTTCCCTGACACTGAGTGTCCGGCCCCATGAGACTGTGGTTTTCTCGGCCCCTGGTAGTCCGAGGGCGTTCCCGCTGCCCAGATTCATGCGCCAGGGCCTCCTGCAGATAATTCACTTTGGTTTATTGCGCTATCTGTAATAGCACCCGAGATATCACCAGATATATGCTGGATTTTTACATGAGCATGGGAGACGGATTCCGAATATCTGTAATTTTCTCGGCCCCTGGTGGTCCGAGGTCGTTCCCGCTGCCCAGATTCATGCGCCAGGGCCTCCTACAGACAATGCACTTTGATTTATTGCGCTATCTGTAATAGCACCCGAGATATCACCAGATATATATTGGATTTTTCCGTGACCCCTATTGTCCGGCCCCACGTGACTGTGGTTTTCTCGGCCCGTGGTGGTCCGAGGTCGTTGCCGCTGCACAGATTCATGCGCCAGGGCCTCCCACAGACAAAGTACTTTGATTTATTGCGCTATCTCTAATAGCACCCGAGATATCACCAGATATATATTGGATTTTCCCTTGACCCTGAGTGTCCGGCCCCATGAGACTGTGGTTTTCTCGGCCCCTGGTGGTCCGAGGTCGTTCCCGCTGGCCAGATTCATGCGCCAGGGCCTCCTACACACAATGCACTTTGATTTATTGCGCTATCTGTAATAGCACCCGAGATATCACCAGATATATATTGGATTTTGCCCTGACCCTGAGTGTCCGGCCCCATGAGTCGGTGGTTTTCTCGGCCCCTGGTGGTCCGAGGTCGTTCCCTCTGCACAGATGCATGCGCAAGGGTCTCATACGGACAATGCACTTTGATTTATTGCGCTATATCTAATAGCACCCGAGACATCACCAGATATATAATGGATTTTTCCCTGACCATGACAGTCTGGCCCCATGAGACGGTGGTTTTATCGGCCCCTGGTGGTCCGAGGTCGTTCCCGCTGCACAGATTCATGCGCCAGGGCCTCCTGCAGATAATTCACTTTGGTTTATTGCGCTATATCTAAGAGCACCCGAGGTATCACCAGATATATATTGGATTTTTCCCCGACCCTGAGTGTCCGGCCCCATGAGATGGTGGTTTTCTCGGACCCTGGTGGTCCGAGGTCGTTCCCGCTGGCCAGATTCATGCGCCAGGGCCTCCTACAGACAATGCACTTTGATTTATTGAGCTATCTGTAATAGCACCCGAGATATCACCAGATACATATTGGATTTTTCCCTAACCCTGAGTGTCTGGCCCCATGAGACGGTGGTTGTCTCGGCCCCTGGTGGTCGGAGGTCGTTCCCGCTGCACAGATGCATGCGCCAGGGCCTCCTGCAGATAATTCACTTTGGTCTATTGCGCTATCTCTAATAGCACCCGAGATATCACCAGATATATATTGGATTTCTCCCTGACCCTGAGTGTCCGGCCCCATGAGACTGTGGTTTTCTCGGCCCCTGGTGGTCCGAGGTCGTTCCCGCTGTCCAGATTCATGCGCCAGGGCCTCCTACAGACAATGCACTTTGATTTATTGCGCTATCTGTAATAGCACCCGAGATATCACCAGATATATATTGGATTTTTCCGTGACCCCTATTGTCCGGCCCCACGTGACTGTGGTTTTCTCGGCCCGTGGTGGTCCGAGGTCGTTCCCGCTGCACAGATTCATGCGCCAGTGCCTCCTGCAGATAATTCACTTTGGTTTATTGCGCTATATCTAAGAGCACCCGAGGTATCACCAGATATATATTGGATTTTTCCCCGAACCTGAGTGTCCGGCCCCATGAGATGGTGGTTTTCTCGGACCCTGGTTGTCCGAGGTCGTTCCCGCTGGCCAGATTCATGCGCCAGGGCCTCCTACAGACAATGCACTTTGATTTATTGCGCTATCTGTAATAGCACCCGAGATATCACCAGATATATATCGGATTTTTCCCTGACCCTGAGTGTCCGGCCCCATGAGACGGTGGTTTTCTCGGCCCGTGGTGGTCCGAGGTCGTTCCCGCTGCACAGATTCATGCGCCAGGGCCTCCTGCAGATAATTCACTTTGGTTTATTGCGCTATCTCCAATAGCACCCGAGATATCACCAGATATATATTGGATTTTTCCCTAACCCTGAGTGTCTGGCCCCATGAGACGGTGGTTGTCTCGGCCCCTGGTGGTCGGAGGTCGTTCCCGCTGCACAGATGCATGCGCCAGGGCCTCCTACAGATAATTCACTTTGGTTTATTGCGCTATCTCTAATAGAACCCAAGATATCACCAGATATATATTGGATTTTTCCCTGACCCTGACTGTCTGGCCCCATGAGACGGTGGTTTTCTCGGCCCCTGGTAGTCCGAGGTCGTTCCTGCTGCACAGATTCATGCGCCAGGGCCTCCTGCAGATAATTGACTTTGGTCTATTGCGCTATCTCTAATAGCACCCGAGATATCACCAGATATATATTGGATTTTTCCCTGACCCTGAGTGTCCGGCCCCATGAGACTGTGGTTTTCTCGGCCCCTGGTGGTCCGAGGTCGTTCCCGCTGGCCAGATTCAGGCGCCAGGGTCTCCTACTGACAATGCACTTTGATTTATTGCGCTATCTGTAATAGCACCCGAGATATCACCAGATATATATTGGATTTTTCCGTGATCCTTAGTGTCCGGCCCCATGAGACGGTGGTTTTCTCGGTCCGTGGTGGTCCGAGGTCGTTCCCGCTGCACAGATTCATGCGCCAGGGCCTCCAGCAGATAATTCGCTTTGGTTTATTGCGCTATCTCCAATAGCACCCGAGTTATCACCAGATATATATTGGATTTTTCCCTAACCATGAGTGTCTGGCCCCATGAGACTGTGGTTTTCTCGGCCCCTGGTGGTCCGAGGGCGTTCCCGCTGCCCAGATTCATGCGCCAGGGCCTCCTGCAGATAATTCACTTTGGTCTATTGCGCTATCTCTAATAGCACCCGAGATATCACCAGATATATATTGGATTTTCCCCTGACACTGAGTGTCCGGCCCCATGAGACTGTGGTTTTCTCGGCCCCTGGTGGTCCGAGGGCGTTCCCGCTGCCCAGATTCACGCGCCAGGGCCTCCTGCAGATAATTCACTTTGGTTTATTGCGCTATATCTAAGAGCACCCGAGGTATCACCAGATATATATTGGATTTTTCCCTGAACCTGAGTGTCCGGCCCCATGTGTCGGTGGTTTTCTCGGCCCCTGGTGGTCCGAGGTCGATCTCGCTGAACAGATTCATGCGCCGGGGTTTCCTGCAGACAATTCACTTTGGTTTATTGCGTTATCTGTAATAGCACCCGAGATATCACCAGATATATGCTGGATTTTTACATGAGCATGGGTGACGGATTCCGAATATCTGTAATTTTCTCGGCCCCTGGTGGTTCGAGGTCGTTCCCGCTGGCCAGATTTATGCGCCAGGGTCTCCTACAGACCATGCACTTTGATTCATTGCGCTATCTGTAATAGCACCCGAGATATCACCAGATATATATTGGATTTTTCCCTGACCCTGTGTGTCCGGCCCCATGAGACGGTGGTTTTATCGGCCCGTGGTGGTCCGAGGTCGTTCCCGCTGCACAGATTCATGCGCCAGGGCCTCCTGCAGATAATTCACTTTCGTTTATTGCGCTATCTCCAATAGCACCCGAGATATCACCAGATATATATTGGATTTTCCCCAGACCCTTAGTGTCCGGCCCCATGAGACTGTGGTTTTCTCGGCCCCTGGTGGTCCGAGGTAGTTCCCGCTGTCCAGATTCATGCGCCAGGGCCTCCTACAGACAATGCACTTTCATTTATTGCGCTATCTGTAATAGCACCCGAGATATCACCAGATATATATTGGATTTTTCCGTGACCCCTATTGTCCGGCCCCACGTGACTGTGGTTTTCTCGGCCCGTGGTGGTCCGAGGTCGTTCCCTCTGCACAGATGCATGCGCAAGGGTCTCATACGGACAATGCACTTTGATTTATTGCGCTATATCTAAAAGCACCCGAGACATCACCAGATATATAATGGATTTTTCCCTGACCATGACAGTCTGGCCCCATGAGACGGTGGTTTTATCGGCCCCTGGTGGTCCGAGGTCGTTCCCGCTGCACAGATTCATGCGCCAGGGCCTCCTGCAGATAATTCACTTTGGTTTATTGCGCTATCTCTAATAGCACCCGAGATATCACCAGATATATATTGGATTTTCCCCTGACCCTGAGTGTCCGGCCCCATGAGACGGTGGTCTTCTCGGCCCCTGGTGATCCGAGGTCGTTCCCGCTGCACAGATTCACGCGCCAGGGCCTCCTGCAGATAATTCACTTTGGTTTATTGCGCTATCTCTAATAGCAACCGAGATATCACCAGATATATAATGGATTTCTCCCTGACCATGACAGTCCGGACCCATGAGACGGTGGTTTTATCGGCCCCTGGTGGTCCGAGGTCGTTGCCGCTGCACAGATTCATGAGCCAGGGCCTCCCGCAGACAAAGTACTTTGATTTATTACGCTATCTCTAATAGCACCCGAGATATCACCAGATATATATTGGATTTTCCCTTGACACTGAGTGTCCGGCCCCATGAGACGGTGGTTTTCTCGGCCGCTGGTGGTCCGAGGTCGTTTTCGCTGGTCAGATTCTTGCGCCAGGGCCTCCTACAGACAATGCACTTTGATTTATTGCGCTATCTGTAATAGCACCCGAGATATCACCAGATATATATTGGATTTTTCCCTGACCCTGAGTGTCCGGCCCCATGAGACGGTGGTTTTCTCGGCCGCTGGTCGTCCGAGGTCGTTCCCGCTGCACAGAATCATGCGCCAGGGCTTCCTGCAGACAATGCACTTTGATTTATTGCGCTATCTCTAATAGCACCCGAGATATCACCAGATATATGCTGGATTTTTACATGACCCTGAGAGTACGGCCCCATGTGTCGGTGGTTTTTTCGGCCCCTGGTGGTCCGAGGTCGTTGCCGCTGCACAGATTCATGCGCCAGTGCCTCCCGCAGACAAAGTACTTTGATTTATTGCGCTATCTCTAATAGCACCCGAGATATCACCAGAAATATATTGGATTTTCCCCTGACCCTGAGTGTCCGGCCCCATGAGGTGATGGTTTTCTCGGCGCCTGGTGATCCCAGGTTGTTCCCGCTGCACAGATTCATGCGCCAGGGCCTCCTGCAGACAATTCGCTTTGGTTTATTGCGCTATCTCTAATAGCACCCGAGATATCACCAGATATATATTGGATTTTTCCCCGACCCTGAGTGTCCGGCCCCATGAGACGGTTGTTTTCTCGGAAGCTGGTGGTCCGAAGTCGTTCCCGCTGCACAGATTCATGCGCCAGGGCTTCCTGCAGACAATGCACTTTGATTTATTGCGCTATCTCTAATAGCACCCGAGATATCACCGGATATATGCTGGATTTTTACATGACCCTGAGAGTCCGGCCCCATGTGTCGGTGGTTTTCTCGGCCCCTGGTGGTGCGAGGTCGTTCCGGCTGCACAGATTCATGCGCCAGGGCCTCCTGCAGATAATTCACTTTGGTTTATTGCGCTATCTCTAACAGCACCCGAGATATCACCAGATATATATTGGATTTTCCCGGACCCTGACAGTCCGGCCCCATGAGACGGTGATTTTCTCGGCCCCTGGTGGTCCGAGGTCGTTCCCGCTGCACAGATTCATGCGCCAGGGCCTCCTACAGACAATGCACTTTGATTTATTGCGCTATCTGTAATAGCACCCGAGATATCACCAGGTATATATTGGATTTTTCCCTGACCCTGAGTGTCCGGCCCCATGAGACGGTGATTTTCTCGGCCTCTAGTTGTCCGAGGTCGTTGCCGCTGCACAGATTCATGCGCGAGGGCCTCCTGCAGACAACGCACTTTGGATTATTGCGCTATCTGTAATAGCACCCGAGATATCACCAGATATATGCTGGATTTTTACATGATCTTGTGTGACGGATTCCGAATATCTGTAATTTTCTCGGCCCCTGGTGGTCCGAGGTCTTTCCTGCTGCACAGATTCATGCGCCGGGGCTTCCTGCAGACAATGCACTTTGATTTATTGCCCTATCTCTAATAACACCCGAGATATCACCAGATATATATTGGATTTTTCCCTGACCCTGAGTGTCCGGCCCCATGTGTCGGTGGTTTTCTCGGCCCCTGGTAATCCGTGGTCGTTCCTGCTGCGCAGATTCATGCGCCAGGGCCTCCTGCAGACAATTCACTTTGGTTTATTGCGCTATCTCTAATAGCACCCGAGATATCACCAGATATATATTGGATTTTCCCCTGACCCTGAGTGTCCGGCCTCATGAGACGGTGGTTTTCTCGGCGCCTGGTGGTCCGAGGTCGTTCCCGCTGCACAGATTCATGCGCCAGGGCCTCCTACAGACAATGCACTTTGATTTACTGCGCTATCTGTAATAGCACCCGAGATATCACCAGATATATACTGGATTTTTCCCTTGCCCTGAGTGTCCGGCCCCATGGGACGGTTATTTTCTCGGCCCCTGGTGGTCCGATGTCGTTCCCGCTGCACAGATTCATGCGCCAGGGCCTCCTGCAGATAATTCACTTTGGTTTATTGCGCTATCTCTAATAGCACCCGAGATATCACCAGATATATATTGGATTTTCCCCTGACCCTGAGTGTCCGGCCCCATGAGACGGTGGTCTTCTCGGCCCCTGGTGATCCGAGGTCGTTCCCGCTGCACAGATTCATGCACCAGGGCCTCTTGCAGACAATTCACATTGGTTTATTGCGCTATCTCTAATAGCACCCGAGATATCACCAGATATATATTGGATTTTTCCCTGACCATATCAGTCCGGCCCCATGAGACGGTGGTTTTATCGGCCTCTGGTGGTCCGAGGTCGTTCCCGCTGCACAGATTCATGCGCCAGGGCCTCCCGCAGACAAAGTACTTTGATTTATTGCGCTATCTCTAATAGCACCCGAGATATCACCAGAAATATATTGGATTTTTCCATGACCCTGAGCGTCCGGCCCCATGAGACGGTGTTTTTCTCGGTCCCTGGAGATCCGAGGTCCTTCCCGCTGCACAGATTCATGCGCCAGGGCCTCCTGCAGACAATTCACTTTGGTTTATTGCGCAATCTCTAAGAGCACCCGAGATATCACCAGATATATATTGGATTTTTCCTTGACCCTGACAGTCCGGGCCCATGTGTCGATGGTTTTCTTGTACCCTCGTGGTCCGAGCACGATCCCGCTGAACAGATTCATGCGCCAGGGTTTCCTGCAGATAATTCAGTTTGGTTTGTTGCGCTATCTGTAATAGCACCCGAGATATCACCAGATATATGCTGGATTTTTACATGAGCATGGGTGACGGATGCCGAATATCTGTAATTTTCTCGGCCCCTGGTGGTCCGAAGTAGTTCCTGCTGCACAGATTCATTCGCCAGTGCCTCCTACAGACAATGCACTTTGATTTATTGCGCTACCTCTAATAGCACCCGAGATACCACCAGATATATATTGGATTTTTCCCTGACCCTGAGTGTCCGGCCCCATGAGATGGTGGTTGTCTCGGCCCCTGGTTGTCCGAGGACGTTCCCGCAGCACAGATTCATGCGCCAGGGCCTCCTACAGACAATGCACTTTGATTTGTTGCGCTATCTGTAATAGCACCCGAGATATCACCAGATATATATTGGATTTTTCCCTGACCCTGAGTGTCCGGCCCCATGAGACGGTGGTTTTCTCGGCCCGTGGTGGTCCGAGGTCGTTCCCACTGCACAGATTCATGCGCCAGGGCCTCCTGCAGATAATTCACTTTGGTTTATTGCGCTATCTCTAATAGCACCCGAGATATCACCAGACATATATATTGGATTTTTCCCTAACCCTGAGTGTCCGGCCCCATGAGACGGTGGTTGTCTCGGCCCCTGGTGGTCGGAGGTCGTTCCCGCTACACAAGATGCATGCGCCAGGGCCTCCTACAGATAATTCACTTTGGTTTATTGCGCTATCTCTAATAGCACCCAAGATATCACCAGATATATATTGGATTTTTCCCTGACCCTGAGTGTCCGGCCCCATGAGACGGTGGTTTTTTCGGCCCCTGGTGGTCCGAGGTCGTTGCCGCTGCACAGATTCATGCGCCAGGGCCTCCCGCAGACAATTCACTTTGGTTTATTGCGCTATCTCTAATAGCATCCGAGATATCACCAGATATATATTGGATTTTTCCCTGACCCTGAGTGACCGGACACCATGAGACGGTGGTTTTATCGGCCCGTGGTGGTCCGAGGTCGTTCCCGCTGCACAGATTCATTCGCCAGTGCCTCCTACAGACAATGCACTTTGATTTATTGCGCTATCTCTAATAGCACCCGAGATATCCCCAGATATATATTGGATTTTTCCCAGACCCTGAGTGTCCGGCACCATGAGACGGTGGTTTTCTCGGACCCTGGTGGTCCGAGGTCGTTGCCGCAGCTCAGATTCATGCGGTAGGGCCTCCCGCAGACAATGCACTTTGATTTATCGCGCTATCTCTAATAGCACCCGAGACATCACCAGATATATAATGGATTTTTCCCTGACCATGACAGTCCGGCCCCATGAGACGGTGGTTTTATCGGCCCGTGGTGGTCCGAGGTCGTTCCCGCTGCACAGATTCATGCGCCAGGGCCTCCTGCAGATAATTCGCTTTGGTTTATTGCGCTATCTCTAATAGCACCCGAGTTATCACCAGATATACATTGAATTTTTCCCTGACGCTAGTGTCCGGCCCCATCAGACTGTGGTTTTCTCGGCCCCTGGTGGTCCGAGGGCGTTCCCGCTGCCCAGATTCATGCGCCAGGGCCTCCTGCAGATAATTCACTTTGGTCTATTGCGCTATCTCTAATAGCAACCGAGATATCACCAGATATATATTGGATTTTACCCTGACCCTGAGTGTCCGGCCCCATGAGACGGTGGTTTTCTCGGCCCCTAGTGGTTCGAGATCGTTCCTGCTGCATAGATTTATTCGCCCGTGCCTCCTACAGACAATGCACTTTGATTTATTTCGCTATCTCTAATAGCACCCGAGATATCACCAGATATATATTGGATTTTCCCCCGACCCTGAGTGTCCGGCCCCATGAGACGGTGGTTTTCTCGGCCCCTGGTGATCCGAGGTCGTTCCCGCTGCACAGATTCATGCACCAGGGCCTCTTGCAGACAATTCACATTGGTTTATTGCGCTATCTCTAATAGCACCCGAGATATCACCAGATATATATTGGATTTTTCCCTGTCCATATCAGTCCGGCCCCATGAGACGGTGGTTTTATCGGCCTCTGGTGGTCCGAGGTCGTTCCCGCTGGCCAGATTCATGCGCCAGGGTCTCCTACAGACCATGCACTTTGATTTATTGCCCTATCTGTAATAGCACCCGAGATATCACCAGATATATATTGGATTTTTCCCTGACCCTGAGTGTCCGGCCCCATGAGACGGTGGTTTTATCGGCCCGTGGTGGTCCGAGGTCGTTCCCGCTGCACAGATTCATGCGCCAGGGCCTCCTGCAGATAATTCACTTTGGTTTATTGCGCTATCTCCAATAGCACCCGAGATATCACCAGATATATATTGGATTTTCCCCAGACCCTGAGTGTCCGGCCCCATGAGACTGTGGCTTTCTCGGCCCCTGGTGGTCCGAGGTCGTCCCCGCTGCCCAGATTCATGCGCCAGGGCCTCCTGCAGATAATTTACTTTGGTTTATTGCGCTATCTCTAATAGCACCCGAGATATCACCAGATATATATTGGATTTTTCCCTGACCCTGAGTGTCCGGCCCCATGAGACTGTGGTTTTCCCGGCCGCTGGTGGTCCGAGGTCGTTCCCGCTGGCCAGATTCATGCGCCAGGGCCTCCTACAGACAATGCACTTTGATTTATTGCGCTATCTGTAATAGTACCCGAGATATCACCAGATATATATTGGATTTTTCACTGTCCCTGAGTGTCCGGCCCCATGAGTCGGTGGTTTCCTCGGCCCCTGGTGGTCCGAGGTCGTTCCCGCTGCACAGATTCATGCGCCAGGGCCTCCTACGGACAATGCACTTTGATTTATTGCGCTATCTGTAATAGCACCCGAGATATCACCAGATATATATTGGATTTTTCCGTGACCCTTAGTGTCCGGCCCCATGAGACGCTGGTTTTCTCGGCCCGTGGTGGACCGAGGTCGTTCCCGCTGCCCAGATTCATGCGCCAGGGCCTCCTGCAGATAATTCACTTTGGTTTATTGCGCTATCTCTAATAGCACCCGAGATATCACCAGATATATATTGGATTTTCACCTGACCCTGAGTGTCCGGCCCCATGAGACTGTGGTTTTCTAGGCCCCTGGTGGGCCGAGGTCGTTCCCGCTGCACAGATTCATTCGCCAGTGCCTCTTACAGACAATGCACTTTGATTTATTGCGCTATATGTAATAGCACCCGAGATATCACCAGATATATATTGGATTTTCCCCTGACCCTGAGTGTCCGGTCCCATGAGACTTTGATTTTCTCGGACCCTGGTGTTCCGAGGTCGTTCCCGCTGCACAGATTCATGCGCCAGGGCCTCCTGCAGATAATTCACTTTGATTTATTGCGCTATATGTAACAGCACCCGAGATATCACCAGATATATATTGGATTTTTCCGTGACCCTGAGTTTCCGGCCCCATGAGACGGTAGTTTTCTCGGTCCGTGGTGGTCCGAGGTCGTTCCGCTGCACAGATTCATGGGCCAGGGCCTCCTGCAGATAATTCACTTTGGTTTATTGCGCTATCTCTAATAGCACCCGAGTTATCACCAGATATATATTGAATTTTCCCCTGACACTGAGTGTCCTGCCCCATGTGACTGTGGTTTTCTCGGCCCCTGGTGGTCCGAGGTCGTTCCCGCTGCAAAGATTCATGCGCCAGGGCCCCCTGCGGATAATTCACTTTGGTTTATTGCGCTATCTGTAATAGCACCCGAGATATCACCAGATATATATTGGATTTTTCCGTGACCCTTAGTGTCCGGCCCCATGAGACGCTGGTTTTCTCGGCCCGTGGTGGACCGAGGTCGTTCCCGCTGCCCAGATTCATGCGCCAGGGCCTCCTGCAGATAATTCACTTTGGTTTATTGCGCTATCTCTAATAGCACCCGAGATATCACCAGATATATATTGGATTTTCACCTGACCCTGAGTGTCCGGCCCCATGAGACTGTGGTTTTCTAGGCCCCTGGTGGGCCGAGGTCGTTCCCGCTGCACAGATTCATTCGCCAGTGCCTCTTACAGACAATGCACTTTGATTTATTGCGCTATATGTAATAGCACCCGAGATATCACCAGATATATATTGGATTTTCCCCTGACCCTGAGTGTCCGGTCCCATGAGACTTTGATTTTCTCGGACCCTGGTGTTCCGAGGTCGTTCCCGCTGCACAGATTCATGCGCCAGGGCCTCCTGCAGATAATTCACTTTGATTTATTGCGCTATATGTAACAGCACCCGAGATATCACCAGATATATATTGGATTTTTCCGTGACCCTGAGTTTCCGGCCCCATGAGACGGTAGTTTTCTCAGTCCGTGGTGGTCCGAGGTCGTTCCGCTGCACAGATTCATGGGCCAGGGCCTCCTGCAGATAATTCACTTTGGTTTATTGCGCTATCTCTAATAGCACCCGAGTTATCACCAGATATATATTGAATTTTCCCCTGACACTGAGTGTCCTGCCCCATGTGACTGTGGTTTTCTCGGCCCCTGGTGGTCCGAGGTCGTTCCCGCTGCCCAGATTCATGCGCCAGGGCCTCCTACAGACAATGCACTTTGGTTTATTGCGCTATCTCCAATAGCACCCGAGATATCACCAGATATATATTGGATTTTTCCCTAACCCTGAGTGTCCGGCCCGATGGGACGGTGGTTGTCACGGCCCCTGGTGGTCGGAGGTCGTCCCCGCTGCACAGATGCATGCGCCATGGCCTCCTACAGATAATTCACTTTGGTTTATTGCGCTATCTCTAATAGCACCCAAGATATCACCAGATATATATTGGATTTTTCCCTGACCCTGACTGTCCGGCCCCATGAGACGGTGGTTTTCTAGGCCCCTGGTGGTCCGAGGTCGTTTCCGCTGGCCAGATTCATGCGCCAGGGCCTCGTACAGACAATGCACTTTGATTTATCGCGCTATGTCTAATAGCACCCGAGATATCACCAGATATATAATGGATTTTTCCCTGACCATGTCAGTCCGGCCCCATGAGACGGTGGTTTTATCGGCCCCTGGTGGTCCGAGGTCATTCCCGCTGCCCAGATTCATGCGCCAGGGCCCCCTGCATATAATTCAGTTTGGTTTAGTGCGCTATCTCTAATAGCACCCGAGATATCACCAGATATAAATTGGATTTTCCCCTGACCCTGAGTGTCCGGCCCCATGAGACTGTGATTTTCTCGGACCCTGGTGGTCCGAGGTCGTTCCCGCTGCACAGATTCATGCGCCAGGGCCTCCTACAGACAATGCACTTTGGTTTATTGCGCTATCTGTAATAGCACCCGAGATATCACCAGATATATATTGGATTTTTCACTGTCCCTGAGTGTCCGGCCCCATGAGAAGGTGCTTTTATCGGCCCCTGGTGGTCCGAGGTCGTTCCCGCTGCACAGATTCATGCGCCAGGGCCTCCTACAGACAATGCACTTTGATTTATTGCGCTATCTGTAATAGCACCCGGGATATCACCAGATATATATTGGATTTCTCCCTGACCCTGAGTGTCCGGCCCCATGAGACGGTGGTTGTCTCGGCCCCGCGTGGTCCGAGGTCGTTCCCGCTGCACAGATTCGTGCGCCAGGGCCTCCTACAGACAATGCACTTTGATTTATTGCGCTATCTGTAATAGCACCCGAGATATAACCAGATAAATATTGGATTTTCCCCTGACCCTGAGTTTCCGGCCCAATGAGACGGAGGTTTTCTCGGCCCCTGGTGGTCCGAGGTCGTTCCCGCTGGCCACATTTATGCGCCAGGGCCTCCTACAGACAATGCACTTTGATTTATTGCGCTATCTGTAATAGCACCCGAGATATCACCAGATATATATTGGATTTTCCCCTGACCCTGAGTTTCCGGCCCCATGAGACTGTCGTTTTCACGGACCCTGGTGGTCCGAGGACGTTCCCGCAGCACAGATTCATCCGCCAGGGCCTCCTGCAGATAATTCACTTTGGTTTTTTGCGCTATCTCTAATAGCACCCGAGATATCACCAGATATATATTGGATTTTCCCCTGACCCTGAGTGTCCGGTCCCATGAGACTTTGATTTTCTGGGACCCTGGTGTTCCGAGGTCGTTCCCGCTGCACAGATTCATGCGCCAGGGCCTCCTGCAGATAATTCACTTTGATTTATTGCGCTATATGTAACAGCACCCGAGATATCACCAGATATATATTGGATTTTTCCGTGACCCTGAGTTTCCGGCCCCATGAGACGGTAGTTTTCTCGGTCCGTGGTGGTCCGAGGTCGTTCCGCTGCACAGATTCATGGGCCAGGGCCTCCTGCAGATAATTCACTTTGGTTTATTGCGCTATCTCTAATAGCACCCGAGTTATCACCAGATATATATTGAATTTTCCCCTGACACTGAGTGTCCTGCCCCATGTGACTGTGGTTTTCTCGGCCCCTGGTGGTCCGAGGTCGTTCCCGCTGCCCAGATTCATGCGCCAGGGCCTCCTACAGACAATGCACTTTGGTTTATTGCGCTATCTCCAATAGCACCCGAGATATCACCAGATATATATTGGATTTTTCCCTAACCCTGAGTGTCCGGCCCGATGGGACGGTGGTTGTCACGGCCCCTGGTGGTCGGAGGTCGTCCCCGCTGCACAGATGCATGCGCCAGGGCCTCCTACAGATAATTCACTTTGGTTTATTGCGCTATCTCTAATAGCACCCAAGATATCACCAGATATATATTGGATTTTTCCCTGACCCTGACTGTCCGGCCCCATGAGACGGTGGTTTTCTAGGCCCCTGGTGGTCCGAGGTCGTTTCCGCTGGCCAGATTCATGCGCCAGGGCCTCGTACAGACAATGCACTTTGATTTATCGCGCTATCTCTAATAGCACCCGAGATATCACCAGATATATAATGGATTTTTCCCTGACCATGTCAGTCCGGCCCCATGAGACGGTGGTTTTATCGGCCCCTGGTGGTCCGAGGTCATTCCCTCTGCCCAGATTCATGCGCCAGGGCCCCCTGCATATAATTCAGTTTGGTTTAGTGCGCTATCTCTAATAGCACCCGAGATATCACCAGATATAAATTGGATTTTCCCCTGACCCTGAGTGTCCGGCCCCATGAGACTGTGATTTTCTCGGACCCTGGTGGTCCGAGGTCGTTCCCGCTGCACAGATTCATGCGCCAGGGCCTCCTACAGACAATGCACTTTGGTTTATTGCGCTATCTGTAATAGCACCCGAGATATCACCAGATATATATTGGATTTTTCACTGTCCCTGAGTGTCCGGCCCCATGAGAAGGTGCTTTTATCGGCCCCTGGTGGTCCGAGGTCGTTCCCGCTGCACAGATTCATGCGCCAGGGCCTCCTACAGACAATGCACTTTGATTTATTGCGCTATCTGTAATAGCACCCGGGATATCACCAGATATATATTGGATTTCTCCCTGACCCTGAGTGTCCGGCCCCATGAGACGGTGGTTGTCTCGGCCCCGGGTGGTCCGAGGTCGTTCCCGCTGCACAGATTCGTGCGCCAGGGCCTCCTACAGACAATGCACTTTGATTTATTGCGTTATCTGTAATAGCACCCGAGATATAACCAGATAAATATTGGATTTTCCCCTGACCCTGAGTTTCCGGCCCAATGAGACGGAGGTTTTCTCGGCCCCTGGTGGTCCGAGGTCGTTCCCGCTGGCCACATTTATGCGCCAGGGCCTCCTACAGACAATGCACTTTGATTTATTGCGCTATCTGTAATAGCACCCGAGATATCACCAGATATATATTGGATTTTCCCCTGACCCTGAGTTTCCGGCCCCATGAGACTGTCGTTTTCACGGACCCTGGTGGTCCGAGGACGTTCCCGCAGCACAGATTCGTGCGCCAGGGCCACCTACAGACAATGCACTTTGATTTATTGCGCTATCTGTAATAGCACCCGAGATATCACCAGATAAATATTGGATTTTCCCCTGACCCTGAGCTTCCGGGCCCATGAGACGGAGGTTTTCTCGGCCCCTGGTGGTCCGAGGTCGTTCCCGCTGGCCACATTTATGCGCCAGGGCCTCCTACAGACAATGCACTTTGATTTATTGCGCTATCTATAATAGCACCCGAGATATCACCAGACATATAATGGATTTTTCCCTGACCATGTCAGTCCGGCCCCATGAGACGGGGGTTTTATCGGCCCCTGGTGGTCCGAGGTCGTTCCCGCTGCACAGATTCATGCGCCAGGGCCTCGTACAGACAATGCACTTTCATTTATCGCGCTATCTCTAATAGCACCCAAGATATCACCAGATATAGATTGGATTTTCCCCTGAACCTGAGTGTCCGGCCCCATGAGACTGTGATTTTTTCGGCCCCTGGAGGTCCGAGGTCGTTCCCGTTGCACAGATTCATGCGCCAGGGCCTCCTGCAGATAATTCACTTTGGTTTATTGCGCTATCTCTAATAGCACACGAGATATCACCAGATATATATTGGATTTTCCCCTGACCCTGAGTGTCCGGCCCCATGTGTCGGTGGTTTTCTCGGCCCCTGGTGGTCCGAGGTCGATCCCGCTGAACAGATTCATGCGACAGGGCCTCCTGCAGATAATTCACTTTGGTTTATTGCGCTATCTATAATAGCACCCGAGATATCACCAGACATATAATGGATTTTTCCCTGACCATGTCAGTCCGGCCCCATGAGACGGTGGTTTTATCGGCCCCTGGTGGTCCGAGGTCATTCCCGCTGCCCAGATTCATGCGGCAGGGCCCCCTGCATATAATTCAGTTTGGTTTAGTGCGGTATCTGTAAGAGCACCCGAGATATAACCAGATATATATTGGATTTTTCCCTGACCCTGAGTGTCCGGCACCATGTGTCGGTGGTTTTCTCGGCCCCTGGTGGTCCGAGGTCGATCCCGCTGAACAGATTCATGCGCCAGGGCCTCCTGCAGATAATTCACTTTGGTTTATTGCGCTATCTCTAATAGCACCCGAGATATCACCAGATATATATTGCATTTTTCCCCGACCCTGAGTGTCCGGCCCCATGAGACGGTGGTTTTCTCGGACCCTGGTGGTCCGAGGTCGTTGCCGCAGCTCAGATTCATGCGCTAGGGCCTCCCGCAGACAAAGCACTTTGATTTATCGCGCTATCTCTAATAGCACCCGAGATATCACCAGATATATAATGGATTTTTCCCTGCCCATGTCAGTCCGGCCCCATGAGACGGCGGTTTTATCGGCCCCTGGTGGTCCGAGGTCATTCCCGCTACCCAGATTCATGCGCCAGGGCCTCCTGCAGATAATTCACTTTGGTTTATTGCGCTATCTCTAATAGCACCCAAGATATCACCAGATATATATTGGATTTTTCCCTGACCCTGAGTGTCCGGCCCCATGAGACTGTGGTTTTCTCGGCCCCTGGTGGTCCGAGGTCATTCCCGCTGCCCAGATTCATGCGCCAGGTCCCCCTGCATATAATTCAGTTTGGTTTAGTGCGGTATCTGTAAGAGCACCCGAGATATAACCAGATATATATTGGATTTTTCCCTGACCCTGAGTGTCCGGCCCCATGTGTCGGTGGTTTTCTCCGCCCCTGGTGGTCCGAGGTCGATCCCGCTGAACAGATTCATGCGCCAGGGCCTCCTGCAGATAATTCACTTTGGTTTATTGCGATATCTCTAATAGCACACGAGATATCACCAGATATATATTGGATTTTCCCCTGACCCTGAGTGTCCGGCCCCATGAGACTGTCGTTTTCTCGGCCCCTGGTGGTCCGAGGTCGTTCCCGTTGCACAGATTCATGCGCCAGGTCCTCCTGCAGATAATTCACTTTGGTTTATTGTGCTATCTGTAATAGCACCCGAGATATCACCAGATATATATTGGATTTTTCACTGACCCTAAGTGTCCGGCCCCTCGGGACGGTGGTTTTCTCGGCCCCTGGTGGTCCGAGGGCGTTCCTGCTGTACAGATTGATCCGGCAGGGCCGCCTACAGGCAATGCACTTTGATTTATTGCGCTATCTGTAATAGCACCCGAGATATCACCAGATATATATTGGATTTTCCCCTGACCCTGAGTGTCCTGCCCCATGAGACTGTGGTTTTCTAGGCCCCTGGTGGTCCGAGGTCATTCCCGCTGCCCAGATTCATGCGCCAGGTCCCCCTGCATATAATTCAGTTTGGTTTAGTGCGGTATCTGTAAGAGCACCCGAGATATAACCAGATATATATTGGATTTTTCCCTGACCCTGAGTGTCCGGCCCCATGTGTCGGTGGTTTTCTCCGCCCCTGGTGGTCCGAGGTCGATCCCGCTGAACAGATTCATGCGCCAGGGCCTCCTGCAGATAATTCACTTTGGTTTATTGCGATATCTCTAATAGCACACGAGATATCACCAGATATATATTGGATTTTCCCCTGACCCTGAGTGTCCGGCCCCATGAGACTGTCGTTTCCTCGGCCCCTGGTGGTCCGAGGTCGTTCCCGTTGCACAGATTCATGCGCCAGGTCCTCCTGCAGATAATTCACTTTGGTTTATTGCGCTATCTCTAATAGCACCAGAGATATCACCAGATATATATTGGATTTTCCCCTGACCCTGAGTGTCCGGCCCCATGAGACGGTGGTTTTTTCGGCCCCTGGTGGTCCGAGGTCGTTCCCGTTGCACAGACTCATGCGCCTGGGCCTCCTGCAGATAATTCACTTTGATTTATTGTGCTATCTGTAATAGCACCCGAGATATCACCAGATATATATTGGATTTTTCACTGACCCTAAGTGTCCGGCCCCTCGGGACGGTGGTTTTCTCGGCCCCTGGTGGTCCGAGGGCGTTCCTGCTGTACAGATTGATCCGGCACGGCCGCCTACAGGCAATGCACTTTGATTTATTGCGCTATCTGTAATAGCACCCGAGATATCACCAGATATATATTGGATTTTCCCCTGACCCTGAGTGTCCTGCCCCATGAGACTGTGGTTTTCTGGGCCCCTAGTGTTCCGAGGTCGATCCTGCTGCACAGATTCATTCGCCAGTGCATCCTACAGATAATTCACTTTGGTTTATTGCGCTATCTCTAATAGCACCCGAGATATCACCAGATATAGATTGGATTTTCCTCTGAACCTGAGTGTCCGGCCCCATGAGACTGTGATTTTCTCGGCCCCTGGAGGTCCGAGGTCGTTCCCGTTGCACAGATTCATGCGCCAGGGCCTCCTGCAGATAATTCACTTTGGTTTATTGCGCTATCTCTAATAGCACCCGAGATATCACCAGATATATATTGGATTTTCCCCTGACCCTGAGTGTCTGGCCCCATGAGACGGTGGTTTTCTCGGCCCCTGGTGGTCCGAGGTCGTTGCCGCTGCACAGATTCATGCGCCGGGGCATCCTACAGACAATTCACTTTGGTTTATTGCGCTACCTCTAATATCACCCGAGATATCACCAGATATATATTGGATTTTTCCCCGACCCTGAGTGTCCGGCCCCATGAGATGGTGGTTTTCTCGGACCCTGGTGATCCGGGGTAGTTCCCGCTGCACAGATTCACGCGCCAGGGCCTCCTGCGGATAATTCACATTGGATTATTGCGCTATCTCTAATAGCACCCGGGATATCACCAGATATATATAGCATTTTTCTCCGAACCTGAGTGTCCGGCTCCATGAGACGGTGGTTTTCTGGGCCCCTAGTGTTCCGAGGTCGTTCCTGCTGCACAGATTCATTCGCCAGTGCCTCCTATAGACAATGCACTTTGATTTATTGCGCTATCTCTAATAGCACCCGAGATATCCCCAGATATATATTGGATTTTTCCCCGACCCTGAGTGTCCGGCCCCATGAGACGGTGGTTTTCTCGGACCCTGGTGGTCCGAGGTCGTTGCCGCAGCTCAGATTCATGCGCTAGGGCCTCCCGCAGACAAAGCACTTTGATTTATCGCGCTATCTCTAATAGCACCCGAGATATCACCAGATATATAATGGATTTTTCCCTGCCCATGTCAGTCCGGCCCCATGAGACGGCGGTTTTATCGGCCCCTGGTGGTCCGAGGTCATTCCCGCTGCCCAGATTCATGCGCCAGGGCCTCCTGCAGATAATTCACTTTGGTTTATTGCGCTATCTCTAATAGCACCCAAGATATCACCAGATATATATTGGATTTTTCCCTGACCCTGAGTGTCCGGGACCATGAGACTGTGGTTTTCTCGGCCCCTGGTGGTCCGAGGTCGTTCCCGTTGCACAGATTCATGCGCCAGGGCCTCCTACAGACAATGCACTTTGATTTATTGCCCTATCTGTAATAGCACCCGAGATATCACCAGATAAATATTGGATTTTCCCCTGACCCTGAGTTTCCGGTCCAATGAGACGGAGGTTTTCTCGGCCCCTGGTGGTCCGAGCTCGTTCCCGCTGGCCACATTTATGCGCCAGGGCCTCCTACAGACAATGCACTTTGATTTATTGCGCTATCTGTAATAGCACCCGGGATATCACCAGATATATATTGGATTTGTCCCTGACCCTGAGTGTCCGGCCCCATGAGACGGTGGTTGTCTCGGCCCCGGGTGGTCCGAGGTCGTTCCCGCTGCACAGATTCGTGCGCCAGGGCCTCCTACAGACAATGCACTTTGATTTTTTGCGCTATCTGTAATAGCACCCGAGATATCACCAGATATATTTTGGATTTTCCCCTGACCCTGAGTGTCCGGCCACATGAGACTGTCTTTTTCTCGGCCCCTGGTGGTCCGAGGTCGTTCCCGTTGCACAGATTCATGCGCCAGGTCCTCCTGCAGATAATTCACTTTGGTTTATTGCGCTATCTCTAATAGCACCAGAGATATCACCAGATATATATTGGATTTTCCCCTGACCCTGAGTGTCCGGCCCCATGAGACGGTGGTTTTTTCGGCCCCTGGTGGTCCGAGGTCGTTCCCGTTGCACAGACTCATGCGCCAGGGCCTCCTGCAGATAATTCACTTTGGTTTTTTGCGCTATCTCTAACAGCACCAGAGATATCACCAGATATATATTGGATTTTCCCCGACCCTGAGTGTCCGGCCCCATGAGACTGTGGTTTTCTCGGCCCCTGGTGGTCCGAGGTCGTTCCCGTTGCACAGATTCATGCGCCAGGGCCTCCTGCAGATAATTCACTTTGATTTATTGCGCTATCTGTAATAGCACCCGAGATATCACCAGATATATATTGGATTTTTCACTGACCCTAAGTGTCCGGCCCCTCGGGACGGTGGTTTTCTCGGCCCCTGGTGGTCCGAGGGCGTTCCTGCTGCACAGATTCATCCGCCAGGGCCTCCTGCAGATAATTCACTTTGGTTTATTGCGCTATCTCTAATAGCACCCGAGATATCACCAGATATATATAGGATTTCTCCCTGACCCTGACTGTCCGGCCCCATGAGACGGTGATTTTCTCGGCCCCTGGTGGTCCGAGGTCGTTCCCGCTGCACAGATTCATGCGCCAGGGCCTCCTGCAGATAATTCACTTTGGTTTATTGCCCTATCTCTAATAGCACCCGAGATATCACCAGATATATATTGGATTTTCCCCTGACCCTGAGTGTCCGGCCCCATGAGACTGTCGTTTTCTCGGCCCCTGGTGGTCCGAGGTCGTTCCTGCTGCACAGATTCATCCGGCAGGGCCGCCTACAGGCAATGCACTTTGATTTATTGCGCTATCTGTAATAGCACCCGAGATATCACCAGATATATATTGGATTTTTCCCTGACCCTGAGTGTCCGGCCCCATGTGTCGGTGGTTTTCTCGGCCCCTGGTGGTCCGAGGTCGATCCCGCTGAACAGATTCATGCGCCAGGGCCTCCTGCAGATAATTCACTTTGGTTTATTGCGCTATCTCTAATAGCACACGAGATATCACCAGATATATATTGGATTTTCCCCTGACCCTGAGTGTCTGGCCCCATGAGACGGTGGTTTTCTCGGCCCCTGGTGGTCCGACGTCGTTGCCGCTGCACAGATTCATGCGCCGGGGCATCCTACAGACAATTCACTTTGGTTTATTGCGCTACCTCTAATATCACCCGAGATATCACCAGATATATATTGGATTTTTCCCTGACCATGTCAGTCCAGCCCCATGAGACGGTGGTTTTGTCGGCCCCTGTTGGTCCGAGGTCATTCCCGCTGCCCAGATTCATGCGCCAGGGCCCCATGCATATAATTCAGTTTGGTTTAGTGCGGTATCTGTAAGAGCACCCGGGATATAACCAGATATATATTGGATTTTTCCCTGACCCTGAGTGTCCGGCCCCATGAGACTGTGGTTTTCTCGGCCCCTGGTGGTCCGAGGTCGTTCCCGCTGCACAGATTCATGCATCAGGGCCTCCTACAGACAATGCACTTTGATTTATTGCGCTATCTGTACTAGCACCCGAGATATCACCAGATAAATATTGGATTTTTCCCTGACCCTGAGTGTCCGGCCCCATGAGACTGTGGTTTTCTCGGCCCCTGGTGGTCCGAGGTCGTTCCCGCTGCACAGATTCATGCATCAGGGCCTCCTACAGACAATGCACTTTGATTTATTGCGCTATCTGTACTAGCACCCGAGATATCACCAGATAAATATTGGATTTTTCACTGACCCTGAGTTTCCGGCCCCATGACACGGTGGTTTTCTCGGCCCCTGGTGGTCCGAGGTCGTTCCCGCCGGCCACATTTATGCGCCAGGGCTTCCTACAGACAATGCACTTTGATTTATTGCGCTATCTATAATAGCACCCGAGATATCACCAGATATATATTGGATTTTCCCCTGACCCTGAGTGTCCGGCCCCATGAGACTGTCGTTTTCTCGGCCCCTGGTTGTCCGAGGTCGTTCCTGTTGCACAGATTCATGCGCCAGGTCCTCCTGCAGATAATTCACTTTGGTTTATTGCGCTATCTCTAATAGCACCAGAGATATCACCAGATATATATTGGATTTTTCCCTGACCCTGAGTGTCTGGCCCCATGAGACGGTGGTTTTTTCGGCCCCTGGTGGTCCGAGGTCGTTCCCGTTGCACAGATTCATGCGCCAGGGCCTCCTGCAGATAATTCGCTTTGATTTATTGCGCTATCTGTAATAGCACCCGAGATATCACCAGATATATATTGGATTTTTCACTGACCCTAAGTGTCCGGCCCCTCGGGACGGTGGTTTTCTTGGCCCCTGGTGGTCCGAGGGCGTTCCTGCTGCACAGATTCATCCGGCAGGGCCGCCTACAGGCAATGCACTTTGATTTATTGCGCTATCTGTAATAGCACCCGAGATATCACCAGATATATATTGGATTTTTCCCTGACCCTGAGTGTCCGGCCCCATGTGTCGGTGGTTTTCTCGGCCCCTGGTGGTCCGAGGTCGATCCCGCTGAACAGATTCATGCGCCAGGTCCTCCTGCAGATAATTCACTTTGGTTTATTGCGCTATCTCTAATAGCACACGAGATATCACCAGATATATATTGGATTTTCCCCTGACCCTGAGTGTCTGGCCCCATGAGACGGTGGTTTTCTCGGCCCCTGGTGGTCCGACGTCGTTGCCGCTGCACAGATTCATGCGCCGGGGCATCCTACAGACAATTCACTTTGGTTTATTGCGCTACCTCTAATATCACCCGAGATATCACCAGATATATATTGGATTTTTCCCTGACCATGTCAGTCCGGCCCCATGAGACGGTGGTTTTATCGGCCCCTGGTGGTCCGAGGTCATTCCCGCTGCCCAGATTCATGCGCCAGGGCCCCCTGCATATAATTCAGTTTGGTTTAGTGCGGTATCTGTAAGAGCACCCGAGATATAACCAGATATATATTGGATTTTTCCCTGACCCTGAGTGTCCGGCCCCATGAGACTGTGGTTTTCTCGGCCCCTGGTGGTCCGAGGTCGTTCCCGTTGCACAGATTCATGCGCCAGGGCCTCCTGCAGATAATTCACTTTGGTTTATTGCGCTATCTCTAATAGCACCCGAGATATCACCAGATATAGATTGGATTTTCCCCTGACCCTGAGTGTCCGGCCCCATGAGACGGTGCTTTACTCGGCCCCTGGTGGTCCGAGGTCGTTCCCGCTGCACAGATTCATGCGCCAGGGCCTCCTACGGACAATGCACCTTGATTTATTGCGCTATCTGTAATAGCACCCGGGATATCACCAGATATATATTGGATTTTTCCCTGACCCTGAGTGTCCGGCCCCATGAGACGGTGGTTGTCTCGGCCCCGGGTGGTCCGAGGTCGATCCCACTGCACAGATTCGTGCGCCAGGGCCTCCTACAGACAATGCACTTTGATTTATTGCGCTATCTGTAATAGCACCCGAGATATCACCACATAAATATTGGATTTTCCCCTGACTCTGAGTTTCCGGTCCCATGAGACGGAGGTTTTCTCGGTCCCTGGTGGTCCGAGGTCGTTCCCGCTGGCCACATTTATGCGCCAGGGCCTCCTACAGACAATTCACTTTGATTTATTGCGCTATCTGTAATAGCACCCGAGATATCACCAGATATATATTGGATTTTCCCCTGACCCTGAGTGTCCGGCTCCATGAGACTGTCGTTTTCTCGGACCCTGGTGGTCCGAGGACGTTCCCGCAGCACAGATTCATCCGCCAGGGCCTCCTGCAGATAATTCACTTTGGTTTATTGCGCTATCTCTAATAGCACCCGAGATATCACCAGATATATATTGGATTTTTCACTGACCCTAAGTGTCCGGCCCCTCGGGACGGTGGTTTTCTCGGCCCCTGGTGGTCCGAGAGCGTTCCTGCTGCACAGATTCATCCGCCAGGGCCTCCTGCAGATAATTCACTTTGGTTTATTGCGCTCTCTCTAATAGCACCCGAGATATCACCAGATATATATAGGATTTCTCCCTGACCCTGACTGTCCGGCCCCATGAGACGGTGATTTTCTCGGCCCCTGGTGGTCCGAGGTCGTTCCCGCTGCACAGATTCATGCGCCAGGGCCTCCTGCAGATAATTCACTTTGGTTTATTGCGCTATCTCTAATAGCACCCAAGATATCACCAGATATATATTGGATTTTTCCCTGACCCTGAGTGTCCGGCCCCATGAGACGGTGGTTTTCTCGGCCCCTGGTGGTCCGAGGTCGTTCCCGCTGCACAGATTCATGCGCCAGGGCCTCCTACAGACAATGCACTTTGATTTATTGCGCTATCTGTAATAGCACCCGGGATATGACCAGATATATATTGGATTTTTCCCTGACCCTGAGTGTCCGGCCCCATGAGACGGTGGTTGTCTCGGCCCCTGGTGGTCCGAGGTCGTTCCCGCTGCACACATTCGTGCGCCAGGGCCCCCTGCATATAATTCACTTTGATTTATTGCGCTATCTGTAATAGCACCCGAGATATCACCAGATATATATTGGATTTTCCCCTGACCCTGAGTGTCCGGCCCCATGAGACTGTCGTTTTCTCGGACCCTGGTGTTCCGAGGACGTTCCCGCAGCACAGATTCATCCGCCAGGGCCTCCTGCAGATAATTCACTTTGGTTTATTGCGCTATCTCTAATAGCACCCGAGATATCACCAGATATATATTGGATTTTTCACTGACCCTAAGTGTCCGGCCCCTCGGGACGGTGGTTTTCTCGGCCCCTGGTGGTCCGAGGGCGTTCCTGCTGCACAGATTCATCCGCCAGGGCCTCCTGCAGATAATTCACTTTGGTTTATTGCGCTCTCTCTAATAGCACCCGAGATATCACCAGATATATATAGGATTTCTCCCTGACCCTGACTGTCCGGCCCCATGAGACGGTGATTTTCTCGGCCCCTGGTGGTCCGAGGTCGTTCCCGCTGCACAGATTCATGCGCCAGGGCCTCCTGCAGATAATTCACTTTGGTTTATTGCGCTATCTCTAATAGCACCCAAGATATCACCAGATATATATTGGATTTTTCCCTGACCCTGAGTGTCCGGCCCCATGAGACGGTGGTTTTCTCGGCCCCTGGTGGTCCGAGGTCGTTCCCGCTGCACAGATTCATGCGCCAGGGCCTCCTACAGACAATGCACTTTGATTTATTGCGCTATCTGTAATAGCACCCGGGATATGACCAGATATATATTGGATTTTTCCCTGACCCTGATTGTCCGGCCCCATGAGACGGTGGTTGTCTCGGCCCCTGGTGGTCCGAGGTCGTTCCCGCTGCACACATTCGTGCGCCAGGGCCCCCTACAGACAATGCACTTTGATTTATTGCGCTATCTGTAATAGCACCCGAGATATCACCAGATAAATATTGGATTTTCCCCTGACCCTGAGTCTCCGGCCCCATGAGACGGAGGTTTTCTCGGCCCCTGGTGGTCCGAGGTCGTTCCCGCTGGCCACATTTATGCGCCAGGGCCTCGTACAGACAATGCACTTTGATTTATTGCGCTATCTATAATAGCACCCGAGATATCACCAGATATATATTGGATTTTCCCCTGACCCTGAGTGTCCGGCCCCATGAGACTGTCGTTTTCTCGGCCCCTGGTGGTCCGAGGTCGTTCCTGTTGCACAGATTCATGCGCCAGGTCCTCCTGCAGATAATTCACTTTGGTTTATTGCGCTATCTCTAATAGCACCAGAGATATCACCAGATATATATTGGATTTTCCCCTGACCCTGAGTGTCTGGCCCCATGAGACTGTGGTTTTTTCGGCCCCTGGTGGTCCGAGGTCGTTCCCGCTGCACAGATGCATGCGCCAGGGCCTCCTGCAGATAATTCCCTTTGGCTTATTGCGCTATCTGTAATAGCACCCGAGATATCACCAGATATATATTGGATTTTTCACTGACCCTAAGTGTCCGGCCCCTCGGGACGGTGGTTTTCTTGGCCCCTGGTGGTCCGAGGGCGTTCCTGCTGCACAGATTCATCCGGCAGGGCCGCCTACAGGCAATGCACTTTGATTTATTGCGCTATCTGTAATAGCACCCGAGATATCATCAGATATATATTGGATTTTCCCCTGACCCTGAGTGTCCTGCCCCATGAGACTGTGGTTTTCTAGGCCCCTGGTGGTCCCAGGTCGCTCCCGCTGCACAGATTCATGCGCCAGGGCCTCCTGCAGATAATTCACTTTGATTTATTGCGCTATCTCTAATAGCACCCAAGATGTCACCAGATATATATTGGATTTTTCCCTGACCCTGAGTGTCCGGCCCCATGAGACTGTGGTTTTCTCGGCCCCTGGTGGTCCGAGGTCGTTCCCGTTGCACAGATTCATGCGCCAGGGCCTCCTGCAGATAATTCACTTTGGTTTATTGCACTATCTTTAATAGCACTCGAGATATCACCAGATATATATTGGATTTTCCCCTGACCCTGAGAGTCCGGCCCCATGAGACTGTGGTTTTCTAGGCCCCTGGTGGTCCGAGGTCGTGCCCGCTGCACAGATTCATGCGCCAGGTCCTCCAGCAGATAATTCACTTTGGTTTATTGCGCTATCTCTAATAGCACCCAAGATATCACCAGACATATATTGGATTTTTCCCTGACCCTGAGTGTCCGGCCCCATGTGACTGTGGTTTTCTCGGCCCCTCGAGGTCCGAGGTCGTTCCCGTTGCACAGATTCATGCGCCAGGGCCCCCTGCAGATAATTCACTTTGGTTTATTGCGCTATCTCTAATAGCACCCGAGATATCACCAGATATATATTGAATTTTCCCCTGACCCTGAGTGTCCGGCCCCATGAGACGGTGGTTTTTTTGGCCCCTGGTGGTCCGAGGTCGTTCTCGTTGCACAGATTCATGCGCCAGGGCCTCCTGCAGATAATTTACTTTGATTTATTGCGCTATCTGTAATAGCACCCGAGATATCACCAGATATATATTGGATTTTTCACTGACCCTAAGTGTCCGGCCCCTCGGGACGGTGGTTTTCTTGGCCCCTGGTGGTCCGAGGGCGTTCCTGCTGCACAGATTCATCCGGCAGGGCCGCCTACAGGCAATGCACTTTGATTTATTGCGCTATCTGTAATAGCACCCGAGATATCACCAGATATATATTGGATTTTCCCCCGACCCTGAGTGTCCTGCCCCATGAGACTGTGGTTTTCTAGGCCCCTGGTGGTCCGAGGTCGCTCCCGCTACACAGATTCATGCGCCAGGGCCTCCTGCAGATAATTCACTTTGGTTTATTGCGCTATCTCTAATAGCACCCAAGATATCACCAGATATATATTGGATTTTTCCCTGACCCTGAGTGTCCGGCCCCATGAGACTGTGGTTTTCTCGGCCCCTCGAGGTCCGAGGTCGTTCCCGTTGCACAGATTCATGCGCCAGGGCCCCCTGCAGATAATTCACTTTGGTTTACTGCGCTATCTCTAATAGTACCCGAGATATCACCAGATATATATTGGATTTTTCCCTGACCCTGAGTGTCCGGCCCCATGAGACTGTGATTTTCTCGGCCCCTGGTGGTCCGAGGTCGTTCCCGCTGCACAGATTCATGCGCCAGGGCCTCCTGCAGATAATTCACTTTGATTTATTGCGCTATCTGTAATAGCACCCGAGATATCACCAGATATATATTGGATTTTTCACTGTCCCTGAGTGTCCGGCCCCATGAGACGGTGGTTTTCTCGGCCCCTGGTGGTCCGAGGTCGTTCCCGCTGCACAGATTCATGCGCCAGGGCCTCCTACAGACAATGCACTTTGATTTATTGCGCTATCTGTAATAGCACCCGGGATATGACCAGATATATATTGGATTTTTCCCTGACCCTGAGTGTCCGGCCCCTCGGGACGGTGGTTTTCTTGGCCCCTGGTGGTCCGAGGGCGTTCCTGCTGCACAGATTCATCCGGCAGGGACGCCTACAGGCAATGCACTTTGATTTATTGCGCTATCTGTAATAGCACCCGAGATATCACCAGATATATATTGGATTTTCCCCTGACCCTGAGTGTCCTGCCCCATGAGACTGTGGTTTTCTAGGCCCCTGGTGGTCCCAGGTCGCTCCCGCTGCACAGATTCATGCGCCAGGGCCTCCTGCAGATAATTCACTTTGATTTATTGCGCTATCTCTAATAGCACCCAAGATATCACCAGATATATATTGGATTTTTCCCTGACCCTGAGTGTCCGGCCCCATGAGACTGTGGTTTTCTCGGCCCCTGGTGGTCCGAGGTCGTTCCCGTTGCACAGATTCATGCGCCAGGGCCTCCTGCAGATAATTCACTTTGGTTTATTGCGCTATCTTTAATAGCACCCGAGATATCACCAGATATATATTGGATTTTCCCCTGACCCTGAGAGTCCGGCCCCATGAGACTGTGGTTTTCTAGGCCCCTGGTGGTCCGAGGTCGTGCCCGCTGCACAGATTCATGCGCCAGGTCCTCCAGCAGATAATTCACTTTGGTTTATTGCGCTATCTCTAATAGCACCCAAGATATCACCAGACATATATTGGATTTTTCCCTGACCCTGAGTGTCCGGCCCCATGTGACTGTGGTTTTCTCGGCCCCTGGTGGTCCGAGGTCGTTCCCGTTGCACAGATTCATGCGCCAGGGCCCCCTGCAGATAATTCACTTTGGTTTATTGCGCTATCTCTAATAGCACCCGAGATATCACCAGATATATATTGGATTTTCCCCTGACCCTGAGTGTCCGGCCCCATGAGACGGTGGTTTTTTTGGCCCCTGGTGGTCCGAGGTCGTTCCCGTTGCACAGATTCATGCGCCAGGGCCTCCTGCAGATAATTCACTTTGATTTATTGCGCTATCTGTAATAGCACCCGAGATATCACCAGATATATATTGGATTTTTCACTGACCCTAAGTGTCCGGCCCCTCGGGACGGTGGTTTTCTTGGCCCCTGGTGGTCCGAGGGCGTTCCTGCTGCACAGATTCATCCGGCAGGGCCGCCTACAGGCAATGCACTTTGATTTATTGCGCTATCTGTAATAGCACCCGAGATATCACCAGACATATATTGGATTTTCCCCTGACCCTGAGTGTCCTGCCCCATGAGACTGTGGTTTTCTAGGCCCCTGGTGGTCCGAGGTCGCTCCCGCTACACAGATTCATGCGCCAGGGCCTCCTGCAGATAATTCACTTTGGTTTATTGCGCTATCTCTAATAGCACCCGAGATATCACCAGATATATATTGGATTTTCCCCTTACCTTGAGTGTCCGGCCCCATGAGACTGTGGTTTACTCGGCCCCTGGTTGTCCGAGGTCGTTCCCGTTCCACAGATTCATGCGCCAGTGCCTCCTGCAGATAATTCACTTTGGTTTACTGCGCTATCACTAATAGTACCCGAGATATCACCAGATATATATTGGATTTCTCCCTGACCCTGAGTGTCCGACCCCATGAGACTGTGGTTTTCTCTGCCGATGGTGCTCCGAGGTCGTTCCCTCTGCACAGATTCATGCGACAGGGCCTCCTGCAGATAATTCACTTTGGTATATTGCGCTGTATCTAATAGCACCCGAGATATCACCAGATATGTATTGGATTTTCCCCTGACCCTGAGTGTCCGGCCCCATGAGACTGTGGTTTTCTCGGCCCCTGGTGGTCCGAGGTCGTTCCCGCTGCCCAGATTCATGCGCCAGGGCCTCCTCCAGACAATGCACTTTGATTTATTGCGCTATCTCTAATAGCACCCGAGATATCACCAGATATATATTGGATTTTCCCCTGACCCTGAGTGTCCGGCCCCATGAGACTGTGGTTTTCTCGGCCCCTGGTGGTCCGAGGTCGTTCCCGTTGCACAGATTCATGCGCCAGGGCCTCCTGCAGATAATTCACTTTGATTTATTGCGCTATCTGTAATAGCACCCGAGATATCACCAGATATATATTGGATTTTTCACTGACCCTAAGTGTCCGGCCCCTCGGGACGGGGGTTTTCTCGGCCCCTGGTGGTCCGAGGGCGTTCCTGTTGCACAGATTCATGCGCCAGGGCCTCCTGCAGATAATTCACTTTGGTTTATTGCGCTATCTCTAATAGCACCCGAGATATCACCAGATATATATAGGATTTCTCCCTGACCCTGACTGTCCGGCCCCATGAGACGGTGATTTTCTCGGCCCCTGGTGGTCCGAGGTCGTTCCCGCTGCACAGATTCATGCGCCAGGGCCTCCTGCAGATAATTCACTTTGGTTTATTGCGCTATCTCTAATAGCACCCAGGATATCACCAGATATATATTGGATTTTTCCCTGACCCTGAGTGTCCGGCCCCATGAGACGGTGGTTTTCTCGGCCCCTGGTGGTCCGAGGTCGTTCCCGCTGCACAGATTCATGCGCCAGGGCCTCCTACAGACAATGCACTTTGATTTATTGCGCTATCTGTAATAGCACCCGAGATATCACCAGATATATATTGGATTTTCCCCTGACCCTGAGTGTCCGGCCCCATGAGACTGTCGTTTTCTCGGCCCCTGGTGGTCCGAGGTCGTTCCTGTTGCACAGATTCATGCGCCAGGTCCTCCTGCAGATAATTCACTTTGGATTAATGCGCTATCTCTAATAGCACCAGAGATATCACCAGATATATATTGGATTTTCCCCTGACCCTGAGTGTCTGGCCCCATGAGACTGTGGTTTTTTCGGCCCCTGGTGGTCCGAGGTCGTTCCCGCTGCACAGATGCATGCGCCAGGGCCTCCTGCAGATAATTCCCTTTGGCTTATTGCGCTATCTGTAATAGCACCCGAGATATCACCAGATATATATTGGATTTTTCACTGACCCTAAGTGTCCGGCCCCTCGGGACGGTGGTTTTCTTGGCCCCTGGTGGTCCGAGGGCGTTCCTGCTGCACAGATTCATCCGGCAGGGCCGCCTACAGGCAATGCACTTTGATTTATTGCGCTATCTGTAATAGCACCCGAGATATCACCAGATATATATTGGATTTTCCCCCGACCCTGAGTGTCCTGCCCCATGAGACTGTGGTTTTCTAGGCCCCTGGTGGTCCGAGGTCGCTCCCGCTGCACAGATTCATGCGCCAGGGCCTCCTGCAGATAATTCACTTTGGTTTATTGCGCTATCTCTAATAGCACCCAAGATATCACCAGATATATATTGGATTTTTCCCTGACCCTGAGTGTCCGGCCCCATGAGACTGTGATTTTCTCGGACCCTGGTGGTCCGAGGTCGTTCCCGCTGCACAGATTCATGCGTCAGGGCCTCCTGCAGATAATTCACTTTGGTTTATTGCGCTATCTCTAATAGCACCCGAGATATCACCAGATATATATTGGATTTTCCCCTGACCTTGAGTGTCCGGCCCCATGAGACTGTGGTTTACTCGGCCCCTGGTTGTCCGAGGTCGTTCCCGCTGCACAGATTCATGCGTCAGGGCCTCCTGCAGATAATTCACTTTGGTTTATTGCGCTATCTCTAATAGCACCCGAGATATCACCAGATATATATTGGATTTTCCCCTGACCTTGAGTGTCCGGCCCCATGAGACTGTGGTTTACTCGGCCCCTGGTTGTCCGAGGTCGTTCCCGTTCCACAGATTCATGCGCCAGTGCCTCCTGCAGATAATTCACTTTGGTTTACTGCGCTATCTCTAATAGTACCCGAGATATCACCAGATATATATTGGATTTCTCCCTGACCCTGAGTGTCCGACCCCATGAGACTGTGGTTTTCTCTGCCGATGGTGCTCCGAGGTCGTTCCCTCTGCACAGATTCATGCGACAGGGCCTCCTGCAGATAATTCACTTTGATTTATTGCGCTATCTGTAATAGCACCCGAGATATCACCAGATATATATTGGATTTTCCCCTGACCCTGAGTGTCCTGCCCCATGAGACTGTGGTTTTCTAGGCCCCTGGTGGACGGAGGTCGCTCCCGCTGCACAGATTCATGCGCCAGGGCCTCCTGCAGATAATTCACTTTGGTTTATTGCGCTATCTCTAATAGCACCCGAGATATCACCAGATATATATTGGATTTTCCCCTGACCCTGAGTGTCCGGCCCCATGAGACTGTGGTTTACTCGGCCCCTGGTTGTCCGAGGTCGTTCCCGTTCCACAGATTCATGCGCCAGTGCCTCCTGCAGATAATTCACTTTGGTTTACTGCGCTATCTCTAATAGTACCCGAGATATCACCAGATATATATTGGATTTCTCCCTGACCCTGAGTGTCCGACCCCATGAGACTGTGGTTTTGTCTGCCGATGGTGCTCCGAGGTCGTTCCCTCTGCACAGATTCATGCGACAGGGCCTCCTGCAGATAATTCACTTTGGTATATTGCGCTGTATCTAATAGCACCCGAGATATCACCAGATATGTATTGGATTTTCCCCTGACCCTGAGTGTCCGGCCCCATGAGACTGTGGTTTTCTCGGCCCCTGGTGGTCCGAGGTCGTTCCCGCTGCCCAGATTCATGCGCCAGGGCCTCCTCCAGACAATGCACTTTGATTTATTGCGCTATCTCTAATAGCACCCGAGATATCACCAGATATATATTGGATTTTCCCCTGACCCTGAGTGTCCGGCCCCATGAGACTGTGGTTTTCTCGGCCCCTGGTGGTCCGAGGTCTTTCCCGTTGCACAGATTCATGCGCCAGGGCCTCCTGCAGATAATTCACTTTGATTTATTGCGCTATCTGTAATAGCACCCGAGATATCACCAGATATATATTGGATTTTTCTCTGACCCTAAGTGTCCGGCCCCTCGGGACGGGGGTTTTCTCGGCCCCTGGTGGTCCGAGGGCGTTCCTGCTGCACAGATTCATCCGCCAGGGCCTCCTGCAGATAATTCACTTTGGTTTATTGCGCTATCTCTAATAGCACCCGAGATATCACCAGATATATATAGGATTTCTCCCTGACCCTGACTGTCCGGCCCCATGAGACGGTGATTTTCTCGGCCCCTGGTGGTCCGAGGTCGTTCCCGCTGCACAGATTCATGCGCCAGGGCCTCCTGCAGATAATTCACTTTGGTTTATTGCGCTATCTCTAATAGCACCCAAGATATCACCAGATATATATTGGATTTTTCCCTGACGCTGAGTGTCCGGCCGCATGAGACTGTGGTTTTCTCGGCCCCTGGTGGACCGAGGTCGTTCCCGCTGCACACATTCGTGCGCCAGGGCCCCCTACAGACAATGCACTTTGATTTATTGCGCTATCTATAATAGCACCCGAGATATCACCAGATATATATTGGATTTTTCACTGACCCTAAGTGTCCGGCCCCTCGGGACGGTGGTTTTCTTGGCCCCTGGTGGTCCGAGGGCGTTCCTGCTGCACAGATTCATCCGGCAGGGCCGCCTACAGGCAATGCACTTTGATTTATTGCGCTATCTGTAATAGCACCCGAGATATCACCAGATATATATTGGATTTTCCCCTGACCCTGAGTGTCCTGCCCCATGAGACTGTGGTTTTCTAGGCCCCTGGTGGTCCCAGGTCGCTCCCGCTGCACAGATTCATGCGCCAGGGCCTCCTGCAGATAATTCACTTTGGTTTATTGCGCTATCTCTAATAGCACCCAAGATATCACCAGATATATATTGGATTTTTCACTGACCCTGAGTGTCCGGCCCCATGAGACTGTGGTTTTCTCTTCCCCTGGTGGTCCGAGGTCGTTCCCGCTGCACAGATTCATGCGCCAGGGCCTCCTACAGACAATGCACTTTGATTTGTTGCGCTATCTGTAATAGCACCCGGGATATCACCAGATATATATTGGATTTTTCCCTGACCCTGAGTGTCAGGCCCCATGAGACGGTGGTTCTCTCGGCCCCTTGTGGTCCGAGGTCGTTCCCGCTGCACAGATTCGTGCGCCAGGGCCTCCTACAGACAATGCACTTTGATTTATAGCGCTATCTGTAATAGCACCCGAGATATCACCAGATATATATTGGATTTTTCCCTGACCCTGAGTGTCCGGCCCCATTAGACTGTGGTTTTCTCGGCCCCTGGTGGTCCGAGGTCGTTCCGGCTGCCCAGATTCATGCGCCAGGGCCTCCTGCAGATAATTCACTTTGGTTTATTGCGCTGTATCTAATAGCACCCGAGATATCACCAGATATATATTGGATTTTCCCCTGACCCTGAGTGGCCGGCCCCATGAGACGGTGGTCTTCTCGGCCCCTGTTGGTCCGAGGTCGTTCCCGCTGCCCAGATTCATGCGCCACGGCCTCCTACAGACAATGCACTTTGATTTATTGCGCTATCGGTAATAGCACCCGAGATATCACCAGATATATATTGGATATTTCCCTCACCCTGAGTGTCTAGCCCCATGAGACGGAGGTTTTCTCGGCCCCTGGTGGTCCGAGGTCGTTCCCGCTGGCCACATTTATGCGCCAGGGCCTCCTACAGACAATGCACTTTGATTTATTGCGCTATCTATAATAGCACCCGAGATATCACCAGATATATATTGGATTTTACCCTGACCCTCAGTGTCCGGCCCCATGAGACTGTGGTTTTCTCGGCCCCTGGTGGTCCGAGGTCGTTCCCGCTGCACAGATTCATGCGCCAGGGCCTCCTGCAGATAATTCACTTTGGTTTATTGCGCTATCTCTAATAGCACCCAAGATATCACCAGATATATATTGGATTTTTCCCTGACCCTGAGTGTCCGGCCCCATGAGACTGTGGTTTTCTCGGCCCCTGGTGGTCCGAGGTCGTTCCCGCTGCCCAGATTCATGCGCCACGGCCTCCTACAGACAATGCACTTTGATTTATTGCGCTATCTGTAATAGCACCCGAGATATCACCAAATATATATTGGATATTTCCCTGACCCTGAGTGTCCTGCCCCATGAGACTGTGGTTTTCTAGGCCCCTGGTGGTCCGAGGTCGCTCCCGCTGCACAGATTCATGCGCCAGGGCCTCCTGCAGATAATGCACTTTGGTTTATTGCGCTATCTCTAATAGCACCCGAGATATCACCAGATATATATTGGATTTTTCCCTGACCCTGAGTGTCCAGCCCCATGAGACTGCGGTTTTCTCGGCCCCTGGTGGTCCGAGGTCGTTCCCGCTGCACACATTCATGCGCCAGGGCCTCCTGCAGATAATTCACTTTGGTTTATTGCGCTATCTCTAATAGTACCCGAGATATCACCAGATATATATTGGATTTCTCCCTGACCCTGAGTGTCCGACCCCATGAGACTGTGGTTTTGTCTGCCGATGGTGCTCCGAGGTCGTTCCCTCTGCACAGATTCATGCGACAGGGCCTCCTGCAGATAATTCACTTTGGTATATTGCGCTGTATCTAATAGCACCCGAGATATCACCAGATATATATTGGATTTTCCCCTGACCCTGAGTGTCCGGCCCCATGAGACTGTGGTTTTCTCGGCCCCTGGTGGTCCGAGGTCGTTCCCGTAGCACAGATTCATGCGCCAGGGCCTCCTGCAGATAATTCACTTTGATTTATTGCGCTATCTGTAATAGCACCCGAGATATCACCAGATATATATTGGATTTTTCACTGACCCTAAGTGTCCGGCCCCTCGGGACGGGGGTTTTCTCGGCCCCTGGTGGTCCGAGGGCGTTCCTGCTGCACAGATTTATCCGCCAGGGCCTCCTGCAGATAATTCACTTTGGTTTATTGCGCTATCTCTAATAGCACCCGAGATATCACCAGATATATATAGGATTTCTCCCTGACCCTGACTGTCCGGCCCCATGAGACGGTGATTTTCTCGGCCCCTGGTGGTCCGAGGTCGTTCCCGCTGCACAGATTCATGCGCCAGGGCCTCCTGCAGATAATTCACTTTGGTTTATTGCGCTATCTCTAATAGCACCCAAGATATCACCAGATATATATTGGATTTTTCCCTGACGCTGAGTGTCCGGCCGCATGAGACTGTGGTTTTCTCGGCCCCTGGTGGACCGAGGTCGTTCCCTTTGCACAAATTCATGCGACAGAGCCTCCTGCAGATAATTCACTTTGATTTATTGCGCTATCTGTAATAGCACCCGAGATATCACCAGATATATATTGGATTTTTCACTGTCCCTGAGTGTCCGGCCCCATGAGACGGTGGTTTTCTCGGCCCCTGGTGGTCCGAGGTCGTTCCCGCTGCACAGATTCATGCGCCAGGGCCTCCTACAGACAATGCACTCTGATTTATTGCGCTATCTGTAATAGCACCCGGGATATGACCAGATATATATTGGATTTTTCCCTGACCCTGAGTGTCCGGCCCCATGAGACGGTGGTTGTCTCGGCCCCTGGTGGTCCGAGGTCGTTCCCGCTGCACACATTCGTGCGCCAGGGCCCCCTACAGACAATGCACTTTGATTTATTGCGCTATCTGTAATAGCACCCGAGATATCACCAGATAAATATTGGATTTTCCCCTGACCCTGAGTTTCCGGCCCCATGAGACGGAGGTTTTCTCGGCCCCTGGTGGTCCGAGGTCGTTCCCGCTGGCCACATTTATGCGCCAGGGCCTCCTACAGACAATGCACTTTGATTTATTGCGCTATCTATAATAGCACCCGAGATATCACCAGATATATATTGGATTTTTCACTGACCCTAAGTGTCCGGCCCTTCGGGACGGTGGTTTTCTTGGCCCCTGGTGGTCCGAGGGCGTTCCTGCTGCACAGATTCATCCGGCAGGGCCGCCTACAGGCAATGCACTTTGATTTATTGCGCTATCTGTAATAGCACCCGAGATATCACCAGATATATATTGGATTTTCCCCTGACCCTGAGTGTCCTGCCCCATGAGACTGTGGTTTTCTAGGCCCCTGGTGGTCCCAGGTCGCTCCCGCTGCACAGATTCATGCGCCAGGGCCTCCTGCAGATAATTCACTTTGGTTTATTGCGCTATCTCTAATAGCACCCAAGATATCACCAGATATATATTGGATTTTTCCCTGACCCTGAGTGTCCGGCCCCATGAGACTGTGGTTTTCTCTTCCCCTGGTGGTCCGAGGTCGTTCCCGCTGCACAGATTCATGCGCCAGGGCCTCCTACAGACAATGCACTTTGATTTGTTGCGCTATCTGTAATAGCACCCGGGATATCACCAGATATATATTGGATTTTTCCCTGACCCTGAGTGTCAGGCCCCATGAGACGGTGGTTCTCTCGGCCCCTTGTGGTCCGAGGTCGTTCCCGCTGCACAGATTCGTGCGCCAGGGCCTCCTACAGACAATGCACTTTGATTTATAGCGCTATCTGTAATAGCACCCGAGATATCACCAGATAAATATTGGATTTTCCCCTGACCCTGAGTTTCCGTCCCCATGAGACGGAGGTTTTCTCGGCTCCTGGTGGTCCGAGGTCGTTCCCGCAGGCCACATTTATGCGCCAGGGCCTCCTACAGACAATGCACTTTGATTTATTGCGCTATCTGTAATAGCACCCGAGATATCACCAGATATATATTGGATTTTCCCTGACCCTGAGTGTCCGGCCCCATTAGACTGTGGTTTTCTCGGCCCCTGGTGGTCCGAGGTCGTTCCGGCTGCCCAGATTCATGCGCCAGGGCCTCCTGCAGATAATTCACTTTGGTTTATTGCGCTGTATCTAATAGCACCCGAGATATCACCAGATATATATTGGATTTTCCCCTGACCCTGAGTGGCCGGCCCCATGAGACGGTGGTCTTCTCGGCCCCTGTTGGTCCGAGGTCGTTCCCGCTGCCCAGATTCATGCGCCACGGCCTCCTACAGACAATGCACTTTGATTTATTGCGCTATCGGTAATAGCACCCGAGATATCACCAGATATATATTGGATATTTCCCTCACCCTGAGTGTCTAGCCCCATGAGACGGTGGTTTTCTCGGCCCCAGGTGGACCGAGGTCGTTCCCGCTGCACAGATTCATGCACCAGGGCCTCCTGCAGATAATGCACTTTGGTTTATTGCGCTATCTCTAATAGCACCCGAGATATCACCAGATATATATTGGATTTTTCCCTGACCCTGAGTGTCCAGCCCCATGAGACTGCGGTTTTCTCGGCCCCTGGTGGTCCGAGGTCGTTCCCGCTGCACACATTCATGCGCCAGGGCCTGCTGCAGATAATTCACTTTGATTTATTGCGCTATCGGTAATAGCAGCCGAGATATCACCAGATATATATTGGATTTTCCCCTGACCCTGAGTGTCCGGCCCCATGAGACTGTGGTTTCCTCGGCCCCTGGTGGTCCGAGGTCGTTCCCGCTGCACAGATTCATGCATCAGGGCCTCCTACAGATAATTCACTTTGGTTTATTGCGCTGTAACTAATAGCACCCGAAATATCACCAGATATGTATTGGATTTTCCCCTGACCCTGATTGTCCGGCCCCATGAGACTGCGGTTTTCTCGGCCCCTGGTGGTCCGAGGTCGTTCCCGCTGCACACATTCATGCGCCAGGGCCTCCTGCAGATAATTCACTTTGGTTTATTGCGCTATCTCTAATAGTACCCGAGATATCACCAGATATATATTGGATTTCTCCCTGACCCTGAGTGTCCGACCCCATGAGACTGTGGTTTTGTCTGCCGATGGTGCTCCGAGGTCGTTCCCTCTGCACAGATTCATGCGACAGGGCCTCCTGCAGATAATTCACTTTGGTATATTGCGCTGTATCTAATAGCACCCGAGATATCACCAGATATATATTGGATTTTCCCCTGACCCTGAGTGTCCGGCCCCATGAGACTGTGGTTTTCTCGGCCCCTGGTGGTCCGAGGTCGTTCCCGCTGCCCAGATTCATGCGCCACGGCCTCCTACAGACAATGCACTTTGATTTATTGCGCTATCTGTAATAGCACCCGAGATATCACCAAATATATATTGGATATTTCCCTGACCCTGAGTGTCCTGCCCCATGAGACTGTGGTTTTCTAGGCCCCTGGTGGTCCGAGGTCGCTCCCGCTGCACAGATTCATGCGCCAGGGCCTCCTGCAGATAATGCACTTTGGTTTATTGCGCTATCTCTAATAGCACCCGAGATATCACCAGATATATATTGGATTTTTCCCTGACCCTGAGTGTCCAGCCCCATGAGACTGCGGTTTTCTCGGCCCCTGGTGGTCCGAGGTCGTTCCCGCTGCACACATTCATGCGCCAGGGCCTCCTGCAGATAATTCACTTTGGTTTATTGCGCTATCTCTAATAGTACCCGAGATATCACCAGATATATATTGGATTTCTCCCTGACCCTGAGTGTCCGACCCCATGAGACTGTGGTTTTGTCTGCCGATGGTGCTCCGAGGTCGTTCCCTCTGCACAGATTCATGCGACAGGGCCTCCTGCAGATAATTCACTTTGGTATATTGCGCTGTATCTAATAGCACCCGAGATATCACCAGATATATATTGGATTTTCCCCTGACCCTGAGTGTCCGGCCCCATGAGACTGTGGTTTTCTCGGCCCCTGGTGGTCCGAGGTCGTTCCCGTTGCACAGATTCATGCGCCAGGGCCTCCTGCAGATAATTCACTTTGATTTATTGCGCTATCTGTAATAGCACCCGAGATATCACCAGATATATATTGGATTTTTCATTGACCCTAAGTGTCCGGCCCCTCGGGACGGGGGTTTTCTCGGCCCCTGGTGGTCCGAGGGCGTTCCTGCTGCACAGATTTATCCGCCAGGGCCTCCTGCAGATAATTCACTTTGGTTTATTGCGCTATCTCTAATAGCACCCGAGATATCACCAGATATATATAGGATTTCTCCCTGACCCTGACTGTCCGGCCCCATGAGACGGTGATTTTCTCGGCCCCTGGTGGTCCGAGGTAGTTCCCGCTGCACAGATTCATGCGCCAGGGCCTCCTGCAGATAATTCACTTTGGTTTATTGCGCTATCTCTAATAGCACCCAAGATATCACCAGATATATATTGGATTTTTCCCTGACGCTGAGTGTCCGGCCGCATGAGACTGTGGTTTTCTCGGCCCCTGGTGGACCGAGGTCGTTCCCTTTGCACAAATTCATGCGACAGAGCCTCCTGCAGATAATTCACTTTGATTTATTGCGCTATCTGTAATAGCACCCGAGATATCACCAGATATATATTGGATTTTTCACTGTCCCTGAGTGTCCGGCCCCATGAGACGGTGGTTTTCTCGGCCCCTGGTGGTCCGAGGTCGTTCCCGCTGCACAGATTCATGCGCCAGGGCCTCCTACAGACAATGCACTCTGATTTATTGCGCTATCTGTAATAGCACCCGGGATATGACCAGATATATATTGGATTTTTCCCTGACCCTGAGTGTCCGGCCCCATGAGACGGTGGTTGTCTCGGCCCCTGGTGGTCCGAGGTCGTTCCCGCTGCACACATTCGTGCGCCAGGGCCCCCTACAGACAATGCACTTTGATTTATTGCGCTATCTGTAATAGCACCCGAGATATCACCAGATAAATATTGGATTTTCCCCTGACCCTGAGTTTCCGGCCCCATGAGACGGAGGTTTTCTCGGCCCCTGGTGGTCCGAGGTCGTTCCCGCTGGCCACATTTATGCGCCAGGGCCTCCTACAGACAATGCACTTTGATTTATTGCGCTATCTATAATAGCACCCGAGATATCACCAGATATATATTGGATTTTTCACTGACCCTAAGTGTCCGGCCCTTCGGGACGGTGGTTTTCTTGGCCCCTGGTGGTCCGAGGGCGTTCCTGCTGCACAGATTCATCCGGCAGGGCCGCCTACAGGCAATGCACTTTGATTTATTGCGCTATCTGTAATAGCACCCGAGATATCACCAGATATATATTGGATTTTCCCCTGACCCTGAGTGTCCTGCCCCATGAGACTGTGGTTTTCTAGGCCCCTGGTGGTCCCAGGTCGCTCCCGCTGCACAGATTCATGCGCCAGGGCCTCCTGCAGATAATTCACTTTGGTTTATTGCGCTATCTCTAATAGCACCCAAGATATCACCAGATATATATTGGATTTTTCCCTGACCCTGAGTGTCCGGCCCCATGAGACTGTGGTTTTCTCTTCCCCTGGTGGTCCGAGGTCGTTCCCGCTGCACAGATTCATGCGCCAGGGCCTCCTACAGACAATGCACTTTGATTTGTTGCGCTATCTGTAATAGCACCCGGGATATCACCAGATATATATTGGATTTTTCCCTGACCCTGAGTGTCAGGCCCCATGAGACTGCGGTTTTCTCGGCCCCTGGTGGTCCGAGGTCGTTCCCGCTGCACACATTCATGCGCCAGGGCCTCCTGCAGATAATTCACTTTGGTTTATTGCGCTATCTCTAATAGTACCCGAGATATCACCAGATATATATTGGATTTCTCCCTGACCCTGAGTGTCCGACCCCATGAGACTGTGGTTTTGTCTGCCGATGGTGCTCCGAGGTCGTTCCCTCTGCACAGATTCATGCGACAGGGCCTCCTGCAGATAATTCACTTTGGTATATTGCGCTGTATCTAATAGCACCCGAGATATCACCAGATATATATTGGATTTTCCCCTGACCCTGAGTGTCCGGCCCCATGAGACTGTGGTTTTCTCGGCCCCTGGTGGTCCGAGGTCGTTCCCGTTGCACAGATTCATGCATCAGGGCCTCCTACAGATAATTCACTTTGGTTTATTGCGCTATCTCTAATAGCACCCGAGATATCACCAGATATATATTGGACTTTCCCCTGACCCTGAGTGTCCGGCCGCATGAGACTGTGGTTTTCTCGGCCCCTGGTGGTCCGAGGTCGTTCCCGCTGCACAGATTCGTGCGCCAGGGCCTCCTACAGACAATGCACTTTGATTTATTGCGCTATCTCTAATAGCACCCGAGATATCACCAGATATATATTGTATTTTTCCCTAACCCTGAGTGTCCAGCCCCATGAGACTGCGGTTTTCTCGGCCCCTGGTGGTCCGAGGTCGTTCCCTCTGCACACATTCGTGCGCCAGGGCCCCCTACAGACAATGCACTTTGATTTATTGCGCTATCTGTAATAGCACCCGAGATATCACCAGATAAATATTGGATTTTCCCCTGACCCTGAGTTTCCGGCCCCATGAGACGGAGGTTTTCTCGGCCCCTGGTGGTCCGAGGTCGTTCCCGCTGGCCACATTTATGCGCCAGGGCCTCCTACAGACAATGCACTTTGATTTATTGCGCTATCTATAATAGCACCCGAGATATCACCAGATATATATTGGATTTTTCACTGACCCTAAGTGTCCGGCCCTTCGGGACGGTGGTTTTCTTGGCCCCTGGTGGTCCGAGGGCGTTCCTGCTGCACAGATTCATCCGGCAGGGCCGCCTACAGGCAATGCACTTTGATTTATTGCGCTATCTGTAATAGCACCCGAGATATCACCAGATATATATTGGATTTTCCCCTGACCCTGAGTGTCCTGCCCCATGAGACTGTGGTTTTCTAGGCCCCTGGTGGTCCCAGGTCGCTCCCGCTGCACAGATTCATGCGCCAGGGCCTCCTGCAGATAATTCACTTTGGTTTATTGCGCTATCTCTAATAGCACCCAAGATATCACCAGATATATATTGGATTTTTCCCTGACCCTGAGTGTCCGGCCCCATGAGACTGTGGTTTTCTCTTCCCCTGGTGGTCCGAGGTCGTTCCCGCTGCACAGATTCATGCGCCAGGGCCTCCTACAGACAATGCACTTTGATTTGTTGCGCTATCTGTAATAGCACCCGGGATATCACCAGATATATATTGGATTTTTCCCTGACCCTGAGTGTCAGGCCCCATGAGACTGCGGTTTTCTCGGCCCCTGGTGGTCCGAGGTCGTTCCCGCTGCACACATTCATGCGCCAGGGCCTCCTGCAGATAATTCACTTTGGTTTATTGCGCTATCTCTAATAGTACCCGAGATATCACCAGATATATATTGGATTTCTCCCTGACCCTGAGTGTCCGACCCCATGAGACTGTGGTTTTGTCTGCCGATGGTGCTCCGAGGTCGTTCCCTCTGCACAGATTCATGCGACAGGGCCTCCTGCAGATAATTCACTTTGGTATATTGCGCTGTATCTAATAGCACCCGAGATATCACCAGATATATATTGGATTTTCCCCTGACCCTGAGTGTCCGGCCCCATGAGACTGTGGTTTTCTCGGCCCCTGGTGGTCCGAGGTCGTTCCCGTTGCACAGATTCATGCATCAGGGCCTCCTACAGATAATTCACTTTGGTTTATTGCGCTATCTCTAATAGCACCCGAGATATCACCAGATATATATTGGACTTTCCCCTGACCCTGAGTGTCCGGCCGCATGAGACTGTGGTTTTCTCGGCCCCTGGTGGTCCGAGGTCGTTCCCGCTGCACAGATTCGTGCGCCAGGGCCTCCTACAGACAATGCACTTTGATTTATTGCCCTATCTCTAATAGCACCCGAGATATCACCAGATATATATTGTATTTTTCCCTAACCCTGAGTGTCCAGCCCCATGAGACTGCGGTTTTCTCGGCCCCTGGTGGTCCGAGGTCGTTCCCTCTGCACACATTCGTGCGCCAGGGCCCCCTACAGACAATGCACTTTGATTTATTGCGCTATCTGTAATAGCACCCGAGATATCACCAGATAAATATTGGATTTTCCCCTGACCCTGAGTTTCCGGCCCCATGAGACGGAGGTTTTCTCGGCCCCTGGTGGTCCGAGGTCGTTCCCGCTGGCCACATTTATGCGCCAGGGCCTCCTACAGACAATGCACTTTGATTTATTGCGCTATCTATAATAGCACCCGAGATATCACCAGATATATATTGGATTTTACCCTGACCCTCAGTGTCCGGCCCCATGAGACTGTGGTTTTCTCGGCCCCTGGTGGTCCGAGGTCGTTCCCGCTGCACAGATTCATGCGCCAGGGCCTCCTGCAGATAATTCACTTTGGTTTATTGCGCTATCTCTAATAGCACCCAAGATATCACCAGATATATATTGGATTTTTCCCTGACCCTGAGTGTCCGGCCCCATGAGACTGTGGTTTTCTCGGCCCCTGGTGGTCCGAGGTCGTTCCCGCTGCCCAGATTCATGCGCCACGGCCTCCTACAGACAATGCACTTTGATTTATTGCGCTATCTGTAATAGCACCCGAGATATCACCAAATATATATTGGATATTTCCCTGACCCTGAGTGTCCTGCCCCATGAGACTGTGGTTTTCTAGGCCCCTGGTGGTCCGAGGTCGCTCCCGCTGCACATATTCATGCGCCAGGGCCTCCTGCAGATAATGCACTTTGGTTTATTGCGCTATCTCTAATAGCACCCGAGATATCACCAGATATATATTGGATTTTTCCCTGACCCTGAGTGTCCAGCCCCATGAGACTGCGGTTTTCTCGGCCCCTGGTGGTCCGAGGTCGTTCCCGCTGCACACATTCATGCGCCAGGGCCTCCTGCAGATAATTCACTTTGGTTTATTGCGCTATCTCTAATAGTACCCGAGATATCACCAGATATATATTGGATTTCTCCCTGACCCTGAGTGTCCGACCCCATGAGACTGTGGTTTTGTCTGCCGATGGTGCTCCGAGGTCGTTCCCTCTGCACAGATTCATGCGACAGGGCCTCCTGCAGATAATTCACTTTGGTATATTGCGCTGTATCTAATAGCACCCGAGATATCACCAGATATATATTGGATTTTCCCCTGACCCTGAGTGTCCGGCCCCATGAGACTGTGGTTTTCTCGGCCCCTGGTGGTCCGAGGTCGTTCCCGTTGCACAGATTCATGCGCCAGGGCCTCCTGCAGATAATTCACTTTGATTTATTGCGCTATCTGTAATAGCACCCGAGATATCACCAGATATATATTGGATTTTTCACTGACCCTAAGTGTCCGGCCCCTCGGGACGGGGGTTTTCTCGGCCCCTGGTGGTCCGAGGGCGTTCCTGCTGCACAGATTTATCCGCCAGGGCCTCCTGCAGATAATTCACTTTGGTTTATTGCGCTATCTCTAATAGCACCCGAGATATCACCAGATATATATAGGATTTCTCCCTGACCCTGACTGTCCGGCCCCATGAGACGGTGATTTTCTCGGCCCCTGGTGGTCCGAGGTCGTTCCCGCTGCACAGATTCATGCGCCAGGGCCTCCTGCAGATAATTCACTTTGGTTTATTGCGCTATCTCTAATAGCACCCAAGATATCACCAGATATATATTGGATTTTTCCCTGACGCTGAGTGTCCGGCCGCATGAGACTGTGGTTTTCTCGGCCCCTGGTGGACCGAGGTCGTTCCCTTTGCACAAATTCATGCGACAGAGCCTCCTGCAGATAATTCACTTTGATTTATTGCGCTATCTGTAATAGCACCCGAGATATCACCAGATATATATTGGATTTTTCACTGTCCCTGAGTGTCCGGCCCCATGAGACGGTGGTTTTCTCGGCCCCTGGTGGTCCGAGGTCGTTCCCGCTGCACAGATTCATGCGCCAGGGCCTCCTACAGACAATGCACTCTGATTTATTGCGCTATCTGTAATAGCACCCGGGATATGACCAGATATATATTGGATTTTTCCCTGACCCTGAGTGTCCGGCCCCATGAGACGGTGGTTGTCTCGGCCCCTGGTGGTCCGAGGTCGTTCCCGCTGCACACATTCGTGCGCCAGGGCCCCCTACAGACAATGCACTTTGATTTATTGCGCTATCTGTAATAGCACCCGAGATATCACCAGATAAATATTGGATTTTCCCCTGACCCTGAGTTTCCGGCCCCATGAGACGGAGGTTTTCTCGGCCCCTGGTGGTCCGAGGTCGTTCCCGCTGGCCACATTTATGCGCCAGGGCCTCCTACAGACAATGCACTTTGATTTATTGCGCTATCTATAATAGCACCCGAGATATCACCAGATATATATTGGATTTTTCACTGACCCTAAGTGTCCGGCCCTTCGGGACGGTGGTTTTCTTGGCCCCTGGTGGTCCGAGGGCGTTCCTGCTGCACAGATTCATCCGGCAGGGCCGCCTACAGGCAATGCACTTTGATTTATTGCGCTATCTGTAATAGCACCCGAGATATCACCAGATATATATTGGATTTTCCCCTGACCCTGAGTGTCCTGCCCCATGAGACTGTGGTTTTCTAGGCCCCTGGTGGTCCCAGGTCGCTCCCGCTGCACAGATTCATGCGCCAGGGCCTCCTGCAGATAATTCACTTTGGTTTATTGCGCTATCTCTAATAGCACCCAAGATATCACCAGATATATATTGGATTTTTCCCTGACCCTGAGTGTCCGGCCCCATGAGACTGTGGTTTTCTCTTCCCCTGGTGGTCCGAGGTCGTTCCCGCTGCACAGATTCATGCGCCAGGGCCTCCTACAGACAATGCACTTTGATTTGTTGCGCTATCTGTAATAGCACCCGGGATATCACCAGATATATATTGGATTTTTCCCTGACCCTGAGTGTCAGGCCCCATGAGACGGTGGTTCTCTCGGCCCCTTGTGGTCCGAGGTCGTTCCCGCTGCACAGATTCGTGCGCCAGGGCCTCCTACAGACAATGCACTTTGATTTATAGCGCTATCTGTAATAGCACCCGAGATATCACCAGATAAATATTGGATTTTCCCCTGACCCTGAGTTTCCGTCCCCATGAGACGGAGGTTTTCTCGGCTCCTGGTGGTCCGAGGTCGTTCCCGCAGGCCACATTTATGCGCCAGGGCCTCCTACAGACAATGCACTTTGATTTATTGCGCTATCTGTAATAGCACCCGAGATATCACCAGATATATATTGGATTTTCCCTGACCCTGAGTGTCCGGCCCCATTAGACTGTGGTTTTCTCGGCCCCTGGTGGTCCGAGGTCGTTCCGGCTGCCCAGATTCATGCGCCAGGGCCTCCTGCAGATAATTCACTTTGATTTATTGCCCTATCTCTAATAGCACCCGAGATATCACCAGATATATATTGTATTTTTCCCTAACCCTGAGTGTCCAGCCCCATGAGACTGCGGTTTTCTCGGCCCCTGGTGGTCCGAGGTCGTTCCCTCTGCACACATTCGTGCGCCAGGGCCCCCTACAGACAATGCACTTTGATTTATTGCGCTATCTGTAATAGCACCCGAGATATCACCAGATAAATATTGGATTTTCCCCTGACCCTGAGTTTCCGGCCCCATGAGACGGAGGTTTTCTCGGCCCCTGGTGGTCCGAGGTCGTTCCCGCTGGCCACATTTATGCGCCAGGGCCTCCTGCAGATAATTCACTTTGGTTTATTGCGCTATCTCTAATAGTACCCGAGATATCACCAGATATATATTGGATTTTCCCTGACCCTGAGTGTCCGGCCCCATTAGACTGTGGTTTTCTCGGCCCCTGGTGGTCCGAGGTCGTTCCCGCTGCACACATTCATGCGCCAGGGCCTGCTGCAGATAATTCACTTTGATTTATTGCGCTATCGGTAATAGCAGCCGAGATATCACCAGATATATATTGGATTTTCCCCTGACCCTGAGTGTCCGGCCCCATGAGACTGTGGTTTCCTCGGCCCCTGGTGGTCCGAGGTCGTTCCCGCTGCACAGATTCATGCATCAGGGCCTCCTACAGATAATTCACTTTGGTTTATTGCGCTGTAACTAATAGCACCCGAAATATCACCAGATATGTATTGGATTTTCCCCTGACCCTGATTGTCCGGCCCCATGAGACTGCGGTTTTCTCGGCCCCTGGTGGTCCGAGGTCGTTCCCGCTGCACACATTCATGCGCCAGGGCCTCCTGCAGATAATTCACTTTGGTTTATTGCGCTATCTCTAATAGTACCCGAGATATCACCAGATATATATTGGATTTCTCCCTGACCCTGAGTGTCCGACCCCATGAGACTGTGGTTTTGTCTGCCGATGGTGCTCCGAGGTCGTTCCCTCTGCACAGATTCATGCGACAGGGCCTCCTGCAGATAATTCACTTTGGTATATTGCGCTGTATCTAATAGCACCCGAGATATCACCAGATATATATTGGATTTTCCCCTGACCCTGAGTGTCCGGCCCCATGAGACTGTGGTTTTCTCGGCCCCTGGTGGTCCGAGGTGGTTCCCGCTGCCCAGATTCATGCGCCACGGCCTCCTACAGACAATGCACTTTGATTTATTGCGCTATCTGTAATAGCACCCGAGATATCACCAAATATATATTGGATATTTCCCTGACCCTGAGTGTCCTGCCCCATGAGACTGTGGTTTTCTAGGCCCCTGGTGGTCCGAGGTCGCTCCCGCTGCACAGATTCATGCGCCAGGGCCTCCTGCAGATAATGCACTTTGGTTTATTGCGCTATCTCTAATAGCACCCGAGATATCACCAGATATATATTGGATTTTTCCCTGACCCTGAGTGTCCAGCCCCATGAGACTGCGGTTTTCTCGGCCCCTGGTGGTCCGAGGTCGTTCCCGCTGCACACATTCATGCGCCAGGGCCTCCTGCAGATAATTCACTTTGGTTTATTGCGCTATCTCTAATAGTACCCGAGATATCACCAGATATATATTGGATTTCTCCCTGACCCTGAGTGTCCGACCCCATGAGACTGTGGTTTTGTCTGCCGATGGTGCTCCGAGGTCGTTCCCTCTGCACAGATTCATGCGACAGGGCCTCCTGCAGATAATTCACTTTGGTATATTGCGCTGTATCTAATAGCACCCGAGATATCACCAGATATATATTGGATTTTCCCCTGACCCTGAGTGTCCGGCCCCATGAGACTGTGGTTTTCTCGGCCCCTGGTGGTCCGAGGTCGTTCCCGTTGCACAGATTCATGCGCCAGGGCCTCCTGCAGATAATTCACTTTGATTTATTGCGCTATCTGTAATAGCACCCGAGATATCACCAGATATATATTGGATTTTTCACTGACCCTAAGTGTCCGGCCCCTCGGGACGGGGGTTTTCTCGGCCCCTGGTGGTCCGAGGGCGTTCCTGCTGCACAGATTTATCCGCCAGGGCCTCCTGCAGATAATTCACTTTGGTTTATTGCGCTATCTCTAATAGCACCCGAGATATCACCAGATATATATAGGATTTCTCCCTGACCCTGACTGTCCGGCCCCATGAGACGGTGATTTTCTCGGCCCCTGGTGGTCCGAGGTCGTTCCCGCTGCACAGATTCATGCGCCAGGGCCTCCTGCAGATAATTCACTTTGGTTTATTGCGCTATCTCTAATAGCACCCAAGATATCACCAGATATATATTGGATTTTTCCCTGACGCTGAGTGTCCGGCCGCATGAGACTGTGGTTTTCTCGGCCCCTGGTGGACCGAGGTCGTTCCCTTTGCACAAATTCATGCGACAGAGCCTCCTGCAGATAATTCACTTTGATTTATTGCGCTATCTGTAATAGCACCCGAGATATCACCAGATATATATTGGATTTTTCACTGTCCCTGAGTGTCCGGCCCCATGAGACGGTGGTTTTCTCGGCCCCTGGTGGTCCGAGGTCGTTCCCGCTGCACAGATTCATGCGCCAGGGCCTCCTACAGACAATGCACTCTGATTTATTGCGCTATCTGTAATAGCACCCGGGATATGACCAGATATATATTGGATTTTTCCCTGACCCTGAGTGTCCGGCCCCATGAGACGGTGGTTGTCTCGGCCCCTGGTGGTCCGAGGTCGTTCCCGCTGCACACATTCGTGCGCCAGGGCCCCCTACAGACAATGCACTTTGATTTATTGCGCTATCTGTAATAGCACCCGAGATATCACCAGATAAATATTGGATTTTCCCCTGACCCTGAGTTTCCGGCCCCATGAGACGGAGGTTTTCTCGGCCCCTGGTGGTCCGAGGTCGTTCCCGCTGGCCACATTTATGCGCCAGGGCCTCCTACAGACAATGCACTTTGATTTATTGCGCTATCTATAATAGCACCCGAGATATCACCAGATATATATTGGATTTTTCACTGACCCTAAGTGTCCGGCCCTTCGGGACGGTGGTTTTCTTGGCCCCTGGTGGTCCGAGGGCGTTCCTGCTGCACAGATTCATCCGGCAGGGCCGCCTACAGGCAATGCACTTTGATTTATTGCGCTATCTGTAATAGCACCCGAGATATCACCAGATATATATTGGATTTTCCCCTGACCCTGAGTGTCCTGCCCCATGAGACTGTGGTTTTCTAGGCCCCTGGTGGTCCCAGGTCGCTCCCGCTGCACAGATTCATGCGCCAGGGCCTCCTGCAGATAATTCACTTTGGTTTATTGCGCTATCTCTAATAGCACCCAAGATATCACCAGATATATATTGGATTTTTCCCTGACCCTGAGTGTCCGGCCCCATGAGACTGTGGTTTTCTCTTCCCCTGGTGGTCCGAGGTCGTTCCCGCTGCACAGATTCATGCGCCAGGGCCTCCTACAGACAATGCACTTTGATTTGTTGCGCTATCTGTAATAGCACCCGGGATATCACCAGATATATATTGGATTTTTCCCTGACCCTGAGTGTCAGGCCCCATGAGACTGCGGTTTTCTCGGCCCCTGGTGGTCCGAGGTCGTTCCCGCTGCACACATTCATGCGCCAGGGCCTCCTGCAGATAATTCACTTTGGTTTATTGCGCTATCTCTAATAGTACCCGAGATATCACCAGATATATATTGGATTTCTCCCTGACCCTGAGTGTCCGACCCCATGAGACTGTGGTTTTGTCTGCCGATGGTGCTCCGAGGTCGTTCCCTCTGCACAGATTCATGCGACAGGGCCTCCTGCAGATAATTCACTTTGGTATATTGCGCTGTATCTAATAGCACCCGAGATATCACCAGATATATATTGGATTTTCCCCTGACCCTGAGTGTCCGGCCCCATGAGACTGTGGTTTTCTCGGCCCCTGGTGGTCCGAGGTCGTTCCCGTTGCACAGATTCATGCATCAGGGCCTCCTACAGATAATTCACTTTGGTTTATTGCGCTATCTCTAATAGCACCCGAGATATCACCAGATATATATTGGACTTTCCCCTGACCCTGAGTGTCCGGCCGCATGAGACTGTGGTTTTCTCGGCCCCTGGTGGTCCGAGGTCGTTCCCGCTGCACAGATTCGTGCGCCAGGGCCTCCTACAGACAATGCACTTTGATTTATTGCGCTATCTCTAATAGCACCCGAGATATCACCAGATATATATTGTATTTTTCCCTAACCCTGAGTGTCCAGCCCCATGAGACTGCGGTTTTCTCGGCCCCTGGTGGTCCGAGGTCGTTCCCTCTGCACACATTCGTGCGCCAGGGCCCCCTACAGACAATGCACTTTGATTTATTGCGCTATCTGTAATAGCACCCGAGATATCACCAGATAAATATTGGATTTTCCCCTGACCCTGAGTTTCCGGCCCCATGAGACGGAGGTTTTCTCGGCCCCTGGTGGTCCGAGGTCGTTCCCGCTGGCCACATTTATGCGCCAGGGCCTCCTACAGACAATGCACTTTGATTTATTGCGCTATCTATAATAGCACCCGAGATATCACCAGATATATATTGGATTTTACCCTGACCCTCAGTGTCCGGCCCCATGAGACTGTGGTTTTCTCGGCCCCTGGTGGTCCGAGGTCGTTCCCGCTGCACAGATTCATGCGCCAGGGCCTCCTGCAGATAATGCACTTTGGTTTATTGCGCTATCTCTAATAGCACCCAAGATATCACCAGATATATATTGGATTTTTCCCTGACCCTGAGTGTCCGGCCCCATGAGACTGTGGTTTTCTCGGCCCCTGGTGGTCCGAGGTCGTTCCCGCTGCCCAGATTCATGCGCCACGGCCTCCTACAGACAATGCACTTTGATTTATTGCGCTATCTGTAATAGCACCCGAGATATCACCAAATATATATTGGATATTTCCCTGACCCTGAGTGTCCTGCCCCATGAGACTGTGGTTTTCTAGGCCCCTGGTGGTCCGAGGTCGCTCCCGCTGCACAGATTCATGCGCCAGGGCCTCCTGCAGATAATGCACTTTGGTTTATTGCGCTATCTCTAATAGCACCCGAGATATCACCAGATATATATTGGATTTTTCCCTGACCCTGAGTGTCCAGCCCCATGAGACTGCGGTTTTCTCGGCCCCTGGTGGTCCGAGGTCGTTCCCGCTGCACACATTCATGCGCCAGGGCCTCCTGCAGATAATTCACTTTGGTTTATTGCGCTATCTCTAATAGTACCCGAGATATCACCAGATATATATTGGATTTCTCCCTGACCCTGAGTGTCCGACCCCATGAGACTGTGGTTTTGTCTGCCGATGGTGCTCCGAGGTCGTTCCCTCTGCACAGATTCATGCGACAGGGCCTCCTGCAGATAATTCACTTTGGTATATTGCGCTGTATCTAATAGCACCCGAGATATCACCAGATATATATTGGATTTTCCCCTGACCCTGAGTGTCCGGCCCCATGAGACTGTGGTTTTCTCGGCCCCTGGTGGTCCGAGGTCGTTCCCGTTGCACAGATTCATGCGCCAGGGCCTCCTGCAGATAATTCACTTTGATTTATTGCGCTATCTGTAATAGCACCCGAGATATCACCAGATATATATTGGATTTTTCACTGACCCTAAGTGTCCGGCCCCTCGGGACGGGGGTTTTCTCGGCCCCTGGTGGTCCGAGGGCGTTCCTGCTGCACAGATTTATCCGCCAGGGCCTCCTGCAGATAATTCACTTTGGTTTATTGCGCTATCTCTAATAGCACCCGAGATATCACCAGATATATATAGGATTTCTCCCTGACCCTGACTGTCCGGCCCCATGAGACGGTGATTTTCTCGGCCCCTGGTGGTCCGAGGTCGTTCCCGCTGCACAGATTCATGCGCCAGGGCCTCCTGCAGATAATTCACTTTGGTTTATTGCGCTATCTCTAATAGCACCCAAGATATCACCAGATATATATTGGATTTTTCCCTGACGCTGAGTGTCCGGCCGCATGAGACTGTGGTTTTCTCGGCCCCTGGTGGACCGAGGTCGTTCCCTTTGCACAAATTCATGCGACAGAGCCTCCTGCAGATAATTCACTTTGATTTATTGCGCTATCTGTAATAGCACCCGAGATATCACCAGATATATATTGGATTTTTCACTGTCCCTGAGTGTCCGGCCCCATGAGACGGTGGTTTTCTCGGCCCCTGGTGGTCCGAGGTCGTTCCCGCTGCACAGATTCATGCGCCAGGGCCTCCTACAGACAATGCACTCTGATTTATTGCGCTATCTGTAATAGCACCCGGGATATGACCAGATATATATTGGATTTTTCCCTGACCCTGAGTGTCCGGCCCCATGAGACGGTGGTTGTCTCGGCCCCTGGTGGTCCGAGGTCGTTCCCGCTGCACACATTCGTGCGCCAGGGCCCCCTACAGACAATGCACTTTGATTTATTGCGCTATCTGTAATAGCACCCGAGATATCACCAGATAAATATTGGATTTTCCCCTGACCCTGAGTTTCCGGCCCCATGAGACGGAGGTTTTCTCGGCCCCTGGTGGTCCGAGGTCGTTCCCGCTGGCCACATTTATGCGCCAGGGCCTCCTACAGACAATGCACTTTGATTTATTGCGCTATCTATAATAGCACCCGAGATATCACCAGATATATATTGGATTTTTCACTGACCCTAAGTGTCCGGCCCTTCGGGACGGTGGTTTTCTTGGCCCCTGGTGGTCCGAGGGCGTTCCTGCTGCACAGATTCATCCGGCAGGGCCGCCTACAGGCAATGCACTTTGATTTATTGCGCTATCTGTAATAGCACCCGAGATATCACCAGATATATATTGGATTTTCCCCTGACCCTGAGTGTCCTGCCCCATGAGACTGTGGTTTTCTAGGCCCCTGGTGGTCCCAGGTCGCTCCCGCTGCACAGATTCATGCGCCAGGGCCTCCTGCAGATAATTCACTTTGGTTTATTGCGCTATCTCTAATAGCACCCAAGATATCACCAGATATATATTGGATTTTTCCCTGACCCTGAGTGTCCGGCCCCATGAGACTGTGGTTTTCTCTTCCCCTGGTGGTCCGAGGTCGTTCCCGCTGCACAGATTCATGCGCCAGGGCCTCCTACAGACAATGCACTTTGATTTGTTGCGCTATCTGTAATAGCACCCGGGATATCACCAGATATATATTGGATTTTTCCCTGACCCTGAGTGTCAGGCCCCATGAGACTGCGGTTTTCTCGGCCCCTGGTGGTCCGAGGTCGTTCCCGCTGCACACATTCATGCGCCAGGGCCTCCTGCAGATAATTCACTTTGGTTTATTGCGCTATCTCTAATAGTACCCGAGATATCACCAGATATATATTGGATTTCTCCCTGACCCTGAGTGTCCGACCCCATGAGACTGTGGTTTTGTCTGCCGATGGTGCTCCGAGGTCGTTCCCTCTGCACAGATTCATGCGACAGGGCCTCCTGCAGATAATTCACTTTGGTATATTGCGCTGTATCTAATAGCACCCGAGATATCACCAGATATATATTGGATTTTCCCCTGACCCTGAGTGTCCGGCCCCATGAGACTGTGGTTTTCTCGGCCCCTGGTGGTCCGAGGTCGTTCCCGTTGCACAGATTCATGCATCAGGGCCTCCTACAGATAATTCACTTTGGTTTATTGCGCTATCTCTAATAGCACCCGAGATATCACCAGATATATATTGGACTTTCCCCTGACCCTGAGTGTCCGGCCGCATGAGACTGTGGTTTTCTCGGCCCCTGGTGGTCCGAGGTCGTTCCCGCTGCACAGATTCGTGCGCCAGGGCCTCCTACAGACAATGCACTTTGATTTATTGCCCTATCTCTAATAGCACCCGAGATATCACCAGATATATATTGTATTTTTCCCTAACCCTGAGTGTCCAGCCCCATGAGACTGCGGTTTTCTCGGCCCCTGGTGGTCCGAGGTCGTTCCCTCTGCACACATTCGTGCGCCAGGGCCCCCTACAGACAATGCACTTTGATTTATTGCGCTATCTGTAATAGCACCCGAGATATCACCAGATAAATATTGGATTTTCCCCTGACCCTGAGTTTCCGGCCCCATGAGACGGAGGTTTTCTCGGCCCCTGGTGGTCCGAGGTCGTTCCCGCTGGCCACATTTATGCGCCAGGGCCTCCTACAGACAATGCACTTTGATTTATTGCGCTATCTATAATAGCACCCGAGATATCACCAGATATATATTGGATTTTACCCAGACCCTCAGTGTCCGGCCCCATGAGACTGTGGTTTTCTCGGCCCCTGGTGGTCCGAGGTCGTTCCCGCTGCACAGATTCATGCGCCAGGGCCTCCTGCAGATAATTCACTTTGGTTTATTGCGCTATCTCTAATAGCACCCAAGATATCACCAGATATATATTGGATTTTTCCCTGACCCTGAGTGTCCGGCCCCATGAGACTGTGGTTTTCTCGGCCCCTGGTGGTCCGAGGTCGTTCCCGCTGCCCAGATTCATGCGCCACGGCCTCCTACAGACAATGCACTTTGATTTATTGCGCTATCTGTAATAGCACCCGAGATATCACCAAATATATATTGGATATTTCCCTGACCCTGAGTGTCCTGCCCCATGAGACTGTGGTTTTCTAGGCCCCTGGTGGTCCGAGGTCGCTCCCGCTGCACAGATTCATGCGCCAGGGCCTCCTGCAGATAATGCACTTTGGTTTATTGCGCTATCTCTAATAGCACCCGAGATATCACCAGATATATATTGGATTTTTCCCTGACCCTGAGTGTCCAGCCCCATGAGACTGCGGTTTTCTCGGCCCCTGGTGGTCCGAGGTCGCTCCCGCTGCACAGATTCATGCGCCAGGGCCTCCTGCAGATAATGCACTTTGGTTTATTGCGCTATCTCTAATAGCACCCGAGATATCACCAGATATATATTGGATTTTTCCCTGACCCTGAGTGTCCGGCCCCATGAGACTGTGGTTTTCTCTTCCCCTGGTGGTCCGAGGTCGTTCCCGCTGCACAGATTCATGCGCCAGGGCCTCCTACAGACAATGCACTTTGATTTGTTGCGCTATCTGTAATAGCACCCGGGATATCACCAGATATATATTGGATTTTTCCCTGACCCTGAGTGTCAGGCCCCATGAGACGGAGGTTTTCTCGGCCCCTGGTGGTCCGAGGTCGTTCCCGCTGGCCACATTTATGCGCCAGGGCCTCCTACAGACAATGCACTTTGATTTATTGCGCTATCTATAATAGCACCCGAGATATCACCAGATATATATTGGATTTTCCCCTGACCCTGAGTGTCCGGCCCCATGAGACTGTCGTTTTCTCGGCCCCTGGTGGTCCGAGGTCGTTCCCGCTGCACAGATTCGTGCGCCAGGGCCTCCTACAGACAATGCACTTTGATTAATAGCGCTATCTGTAATAGCACCCGAGATATCACCAGATAAATATTGGATTTTCCCCTGACCCTGAGTTTCCGTCCCCATGAGACGGAGGTTTTCTCGGCTCCTGGTGGTCCGAGGTCGTTCCCGCAGGCCACATTTATGCGCCAGGGCCTCCTACAGACAATGCACTTTGATTTATTGCGCTATCTGTAATAGCACCCGAGATATCACCAGATATATATTGGATTTTCCCTGACCCTGAGTGTCCGGCCCCATTAGACTGTGGTTTTCTCGGCCCCTGGTGGTCCGAGGTCGTTCCGGCTGCCCAGATTCATGCGCCAGGGCCTCCTGCAGATAATTCACTTTGGTTTATTGCGCTGTATCTAATAGCACCCGAGATATCACCAGATATATATTGGATTTTCCCCTGACCCTGAGTGGCCGGCCCCATGAGACGGTGGTCTTCTCGGCCCCTGTTGGTCCGAGGTCGTTCCCGCTGCCCAGATTCATGCGCCACGGCCTCCTACAGACAATGCACTTTGATTTATTGCGCTATCGGTAATAGCACCCGAGATATCACCAGATATATATTGGATATTTCCCTCACCCTGAGTGTCTAGCCCCATGAGACGGTGGTTTTCTCGGCCCCAGGTGGACCGAGGTCGTTCCCGCTGCACAGATTCATGCACCAGGGCCTCCTGCAGATAATGCACTTTGGTTTATTGCGCTATCTCTAATAGCACCCGAGATATCACCAGATATATATTGGATTTTTCCCTGACCCTGAGTGTCCAGCCCCATGAGACTGCGGTTTTCTCGGCCCCTGGTGGTCCGAGGTCGTTCCCGCTGCACACATTCATGCGCCAGGGCCTGCTGCAGATAATTCACTTTGGTTTATTGCGCTATCTCTAATAGTACCCGAGATATCACCAGATATATATTGGATTTCTCCCTGACCCTGAGTGTCCGACCCCATGAGACTGTGGTTTTGTCTGCCGATGGTGCTCCGAGGTCGTTCCCTCTGCACAGATTCATGCGACAGGGCCTCCTGCAGATAATTCACTTTGGTATATTGCGCTGTATCTAATAGCACCCGAGATATCACCAGATATATATTGGATTTTCCCCTGACCCTGAGTGTCCGGCCCCATGAGACTGTGGTTTTCTCGGCCCCTGGTGGTCCGAGGTCGTTCCCGTTGCACAGATTCATGCATCAGGGCCTCCTACAGATAATTCACTTTGGTTTATTGCGCTATCTCTAATAGCACCCGAGATATCACCAGATATATATTGGACTTTCCCCTGACCCTGAGTGTCCGGCCGCATGAGACTGTGGTTTTCTCGGCCCCTGGTGGTCCGAGGTCGTTCCCGCTGCACAGATTCGTGCGCCAGGGCCTCCTACAGACAATGCACTTTGATTTATTGCGCTATCTCTAATAGCACCCGAGATATCACCAGATATATATTGTATTTTTCCCTAACCCTGAGTGTCCAGCCCCATGAGACTGCGGTTTTCTCGGCCCCTGGTGGTCCGAGGTCGTTCCCTCTGCACACATTCGTGCGCCAGGGCCCCCTACAGACAATGCACTTTGATTTATTGCGCTATCTGTAATAGCACCCGAGATATCACCAGATAAATATTGGATTTTCCCCTGACCCTGAGTTTCCGTCCCCATGAGACGGAGGTTTTCTCGGCCCCTGGTGGTCCGAGGTCGTTCCCGCTGGCCACATTTATGCGCCAGGGCCTCCTACAGACAATGCACTTTGATTTATTGCGCTATCTATAATAGCACCCGAGATATCACCAGATATATATTGGATTTTACCCTGACCCTCAGTGTCCGGCCCCATGAGACTGTGGTTTTCTCGGCCCCTGGTGGTCCGAGGTCGTTCCCGCTGCACAGATTCATGCGCCAGGGCCTCCTGCAGATAATTCACTTTGGTTTATTGCGCTGTATCTAATAGCACCCGAGATATCACCAGATATATATTGGATTTTCCCCTGACCCTGATTGGCCGGCCCCATGAGACGGTGGTCTTCTCGGCCCCTGTTGGTCCGAGGTCGTTCCCGCTGCCCAGATTCATGCGCCACGGCCTCCTACAGACAATGCACTTTGATTTATTGCGCTATCGGTAATAGCACCCGAGATATCACCAGATATATATTGGATATTTCCCTCACCCTGAGTGTCTAGCCCCATGAGACGGTGGTTTTCTCGGCCCCAGGTGGACCGAGGTCGTTCCCGCTGCACAGATTCATGCACCAGGGCCTCCTGCAGATAATGCACTTTGGTTTATTGCGCTATCTCTAATAGCACCCGAGATATCACCAGATATATATTGGATTTTTCCCTGACCCTGAGTGTCCAGCCCCATGAGACTGCGGTTTTCTCGGCCCCTGGTGGTCCGAGGTCGTTCCCGCTGCACACATTCATGCGCCAGGGCCTGCTGCAGATAATTCACTTTGATTTATTGCGCTATCGGTAATAGCAGCCGAGATATCACCAGATATATATTGGATTTTCCCCTGACCCTGAGTGTCCGGCCCCATGAGACTGTGGTTTCCTCGGCCCCTGGTGGTCCGAGGTCGTTCCCGCTGCACAGATTCATGCATCAGGGCCTCCTACAGATAATTCACTTTGGTTTATTGCGCTATCTCTAATAGCACCCGAGATATCACCAGATATATATTGGATTTTCCCCTGACCCTGAGTGTCCGGCCGCATGAGACTGTGGTTTTCTCGGCCCCTGGTGGTCCGAGGTCGTTCCGGCTGCCCAGATTCATGCGCCAGGGCCTCCTGCAGATAATTCACTTTGGTTTATTGCGCTGTAACTAATAGCACCCGAAATATCACCAGATATGTATTGGATTTTCCCCTGACCCTGATTGTCCGGCCCCATGAGACTGTGGTTTTCTCGGCCCCTGGTGGTCCGAGGTCGTTCCCGCTGCCCAGATTCATGCGCCAGGGCCTCCTCCAGACAATGCACATTGATTTATTGCGCTATCTGTAATAGCACCAGACATATCACCAGATATATATTGCATTTTTCCCTGACCCTGAGTGTCCGGCCCCACGAGACGGTGGTTTTCTCGGCCCCTGGTGGTCCGAGGTCGTTCCCGCTGCACACATTCATGCGCCAGGGCCTCCTGCAGATAATTCACTTTGGTTTATTGCGCTATCTCTAATAGCAGCCGAGATATCACCAGATATATATTGGATTTTCCCCTGACCCTGAGTGTCCGGCCCCATGAGACTGTGGTTTCCTCGGCCCCTGGTGGTCCGAGGTCGTTCCCGCTGCACAGATTCATGCATCAGGGCCTCCTACAGATAATTCACTTTGGTTTATTGCGCTATCTCTAATAGCACCCGAGATATCACCAGATATATATTGGATTTTCCCCTGACCCTGAGTGTCCGGCCGCATGAGACTGTGGTTTTCTCGGCCCCTGGTGGTCCGAGGTCGTTCCCGCTGCACAGATTCGTGCGCCAGGGCCTCCTACAGACAATGCACTTTGATTTATTGCGCTATCTCTAATAGCACCCGAGATATCACCAGATATATATTGTATTTTTCCCTGACCCTGAGTGTCCAGCCCCATGAGACTGCGGTTTTCTCGGCCCCTGGTGGTCCGAGGTCGTTCCCTCTGCACACATTCGTGCGCCAGGGCCCCCTACAGACAATGCACTTTGATTTATTGCGCTATCTGTAATAGCACCCGAGATATCACCAGATAAATATTGGATTTTCCCCTGACCCTGAGTTTCCGGCCCCATGAGACGGAGGTTTTCTCGGCCCCTGGTGGTGCGAGGTCGTTCCCGCTGGCCACATTTATGCGCCAGGGCCTCCTACAGACAATGCACTTTGATTTATTGCGCTATCTATAATAGCACCCGAGATATCACCAGATATATATTGGATTTTCCCCTGACCCTGAGTGTCCGGCCCCATGAGACTGTCGTTTTCTCGGCCCCTGGTGGTCCGAGGTCGTTCCTGTTGCACAGATTCATGCGCCAGGTCCTCCTGCAGATAATACACTTTGGTTTATTGCGCTATCTCTAATAGCACCAGAGATATCACCAGATATATATTGGATTTTCCCCTGACCCAGAGTGTCTGGCCCCATGAGACTGTGGTTTTTTCGGCCCCTGGTGGTCCGAGGTCGTTCCCGCTGCACAGATGCATGCGCCAGGGTCTCCTGCAGATAATTCCCTTTGGCTTATTGCGCTATCTCTAATAGCACCAGAGATATCACCAGATATATATTGGATTTTCCCCTGACCCTGAGTGTCCGGCCCCATGAGACTGTGGTTTTCTCGGCCCCTGGTGGTCCGAGGTCGTTCCCGCTGCACAGATTCATGCATCAGGGCCTCCTACAGACAATGCACTTTGGTTTATTGCGCTATCTGTAATAGCACCCGAGATATCACCAGATATATATTGGATTTTACCCTGACCCTCAGTGTCCGGCCCCATGAGACTGTGGTTTTCTCGGCCCCTGGTGGTCCGAGGTCGTTCCCGCTGCACAGATTCATGCACCAGGGCCTCCTGCAGATAATGCACTTTGGTTTATTGCGCTATCTCTAAGAGCACCCGAGATATCACCAGATATATATTGGATTTTTCCCTGACCCTGAGTGTCCGGCCCCATGGGACTGTGGTTTCCTCGGCCCCTGGTGGTCCGAGGTCGTTCCCGCTGCACAGATTCATGCATCAGGGCCTCCTACAGATAATTCACTTTGGTTTATTGCGCTATCTCTAATAGCACCCGAGATATCACCAGATATATATTGGACTTTCCCCTGACCCTGAGTGTCCGGCCGCATGAGACTGTGGTTTTCTCGGCCCCTGGTGGTCCGAGGTCGTTCCCGCTGCACAGATTCGTGCGCCAGGGCCTCCTACAGACAATGCACTTTGATTTATTGCGCTATCTCTAATAGCACCCGAGATATCACCAGATATATATTGTATTTTTCCCTAACCCTGAGTGTCCAGCCCCATGAGACTGCGGTTTTCTCGGCCCCTGGTGGTCCGAGGTCGTTCCCTCTGCACACATTCGTGCGCCAGGGCCCCCTACAGACAATGCACTTTGATTTATTGCGCTATCTGTAATAGCACCCGAGATATCACCAGATAAATATTGGATTTTCCCCTGACCCTGAGTTTCCGGCCCCATGAGACGGAGGTTTTCTCGGCCCCTGGTGGTCCGAGCTCGTTCCCGCTGGCCACATTTATGCGCCAGGGCCTCCTACAGACAATGCACTTTGATTTATTGCGCTATCTATAATAGCACCCGAGATATCACCAGATATATATTGGATTTTACCCTGACCCTCAGTGTCCGGCCCCATGAGACTGTGGTTTTCTCGGCCCCTGGTGGTCCGAGGTCGTTCCCGCTGCACAGATTCATGCGCCAGGGCCTCCTGCAGATAATTCACTTTGGTTTATTGCGCTATCTCTAATAGCACCCAAGATATCACCAGATATATATTGGATTTTTCCCTGACCCTGAGTGTCCGGCCCCATGAGACTGTGGTTTTCTCGGCCCCTGGTGGTCCGAGGTCGTTCCCGCTGCCCAGATTCATGCGCCACGGCCTCCTACAGACAATGCACTTTGATTTATTGCGCTATCTGTAATAGCACCCGAGATATCACCAAATATATATTGGATATTTCCCTCACCCTGAGTGTCCAGCCCCATGAGACGGTGGTTTTCTCGGCCCCTGGTGGACCGAGGTCGTTCCCGCTGCACAGATTCATGCGCCAGCGCCTCCTACAGACAATGCACTTTGATTTATTGCCGCATCTGTAATAGCACCCGAGATATCACCAGATATATATTGTATTTTCCCCTGACCCTGAGTGTTCAGCCCCATGGGACGGTGGTTTTCTCGGCCCCTGGTGGACCGAGGTCGTTCCCGCTGCACAGATTCATGCACCAGGGCCTCCTGCAGATAATGCACTTTGGTTTATTGCGCTATCTCTAATAGCACCCGAAATATCACCAGATATATATTGGATTTTTCCCTGACCCTGAGTGTCCGGCCCCATGAGACTGCGGTTTTCTCGGCCCCTGGTGGTCCGAGGTCGTTCCCGCTGCACACATTCATGCGCCAGGGCCCCCTGCAGATAACTCACTTTGGTTTATTGCGCTATCTCTAATAGCACCCGAGATATCACCAGATATATATTGGATTTTCCCCTGACCCTGAGTGTCCGGCCCCATGAGACTGTGGTTTTCTCGGCCCCTGGTGGTCCGAGGTCGTTCCCGCTGCACAGATTCATGTGCCAGGGCCTCCTACAGACAATGCACTTTGATTTATTGCCCTATCTGTAATAGCACCCGAGATATCACCAGATATATATTGGATTTTCCCCTGACCCTGAGTGTCCGGCCCCATGAGACTGTGGTTTTCTCGGCCCCTGGTGGTACGAGGTCGTTCCCGTTGCACAGATTCATGCGCCAGGGCCTGCTGCAGATAATTCACTTTGATTTATTGCGCTATCGGTAATAGCAGCCGAGATATCACCAGATATATATTGGATTTTCCCCTGACCCTGAGTGTCCGGCCCCATGAGACTGTGGTTTCCTCGGCCCCTGGTGGTCCGAGGTCGTTCCCGCTGCACAGATTCATGCATCAGGGCCTCCTACAGATAATTCACTTTGGTTTATTGCGCTATCTCTAATAGCACCCGAGATATCACCAGATATATATTGGATTTTCCCCTGACCCTGAGTGTCCGGCCGCATGAGACTGTGGTTTTCTCGGCCCCTGGTGGTCCGAGGTCGTTCCCGCTGCACAGATTCGTGCGCCAGGGCCTCCTACAGACAATGCACTTTGATTTATTGCGCTATCTGTAATAGCACCAGAGATATCACCAGATATATATTGGATTTTCCCCTGACCCTGAGTGTCCGGCCCCATGAGACTGTGGTTTTCTCGGCCCCTGGTGGTCCGAGGTCGTTCCCGCTGCACAGATTCATGCATCAGGGCCTCCTACAGACAATGCACTTTGGTTTATTGCGCTATCTCTAATAGCACCCGAGATATCACCAGATATATATTGGATTTTCCCCTGACCCTGAGTGTCCGGCCGCATGAGACTGTGGTTTTCTCGGCCCCTGGTGGTCCGAGGTCGTTCCCGTTGCACAGATTCATGCGCCAGGGCCTGCTGCAGATAATTCACTTTGATTTATTGCGCTATCGGTAATAGCAGCCGAGATATCACCAGATATATATTGGATTTTCCCCTGACCCTGAGTGTCCGGCCCCATGAGACTGTGGTTTCCTCGGCCCCTGGTGGTCCGAGGTCGTTCCCGCTGCACAGATTCATGCATCAGGGCCTCCTACAGATAATTCACTTTGGTTTATTGCGCTATCTCTAATAGCACCCGAGATATCACCAGATATATATTGGATTTTCCCCTGACCCTGAGTGTCCGGCCGCATGAGACTGTGGTTTTCTCGGCCCCTGGTGGTCCGAGGTCGTTCCCGCTGCACAGATTCATGCATCAGGGCCTCCTACAGATAATTCACTTTGGTTTATTGCGCTATCTCTAATAGCACCCGAGATATCACCAGATATATATTGGATTTTCCCCTGACCCTGAGTGTCCGGCCGCATGAGACTGTGGTTTTCTCGGCCCCTGGTGGTCCGAGGTCGTTCCCGCTGCACAGATTCATGCATCAGGGCCTCCTACAGACAATTCACTTTGGTTTATTGCGCTATCTCTAATAGCACCCAAGATATCACCAGATATATATTGGATTTTTCCCTGACCCTGAGTGTCCGGCCCCATGAGACTGTGGTTTTCTCGGCCCCTGGTGGTCCGAGGTCGTTCCCGCTGCCCAGATTCATGCGCCACGGCCTCCTACAGACAATGCACTTTGATTTATTGCGCTATCTGTAATAGCACCCGAGATATCACCAAATATATATTGGATATTTCCCTCACCCTGAGTGTCCAGCCCCATGAGACGGTGGTTTTCTCGGCCCCTGGTGGACCGAGGTCGTTCCCGCTGCACAGATTCATGCGCCAGCGCCTCCTACAGACAATGCACTTTGATTTATTGCCGCATCTGTAATAGCACCCGAGATATCACCAGATATATATTGTATTTTCCCCTGACCCTGAGTGTTCAGCCCCATGGGACGGTGGTTTTCTCGGCCCCTGGTGGACCGAGGTCGTTCCCGCTGCACAGATTCATGCACCAGGGCCTCCTGCAGATAATGCACTTTGGTTTATTGCGCTATCTCTAATAGCACCCGAAATATCACCAGATATATATTGGATTTTTCCCTGACCCTGAGTGTCCGGCCCCATGAGACTGCGGTTTTCTCGGCCCCTGGTGGTCCGAGGTCGTTCCCGCTGCACACATTCATGCGCCAGGGCCCCCTGCAGATAACTCACTTTGGTTTATTGCGCTATCTCTAATAGCACCCGAGATATCACCAGATATATATTGGATTTTCCCCTGACCCTGAGTGTCCGGCCCCATGAGACTGTGGTTTTCTCGGCCCCTGGTGGTCCGAGGTCGTTCCCGCTGCACAGATTCATGTGCCAGGGCCTCCTACAGACAATGCACTTTGATTTATTGCCCTATCTGTAATAGCACCCGAGATATCACCAGATATATATTGGATTTTCCCCTGACCCTGAGTGTCCGGCCCCATGAGACTGTGGTTTTCTCGGCCCCTGGTGGTACGAGGTCGTTCCCGTTGCACAGATTCATGCGCCAGGGCCTGCTGCAGATAATTCACTTTGATTTATTGCGCTATCGGTAATAGCAGCCGAGATATCACCAGATATATATTGGATTTTCCCCTGACCCTGAGTGTCCGGCCCCATGAGACTGTGGTTTCCTCGGCCCCTGGTGGTCCGAGGTCGTTCCCGCTGCACAGATTCATGCATCAGGGCCTCCTACAGATAATTCACTTTGGTTTATTGCGCTATCTCTAATAGCACCCGAGATATCACCAGATATATATTGGATTTTCCCCTGACCCTGAGTGTCCGGCCGCATGAGACTGTGGTTTTCTCGGCCCCTGGTGGTCCGAGGTCGTTCCCGCTGCACAGATTCGTGCGCCAGGGCCTCCTACAGACAATGCACTTTGATTTATTGCGCTATCTGTAATAGCACCAGAGATATCACCAGATATATATTGGATTTTCCCCTGACCCTGAGTGTCCGGCCCCATGAGACTGTGGTTTTCTCGGCCCCTGGTGGTCCGAGGTCGTTCCCGCTGCACAGATTCATGCATCAGGGCCTCCTACAGACAATGCACTTTGGTTTATTGCGCTATCTCTAATAGCACCCGAGATATCACCAGATATATATTGGATTTTCCCCTGACCCTGAGTGTCCGGCCGCATGAGACTGTGGTTTTCTCGGCCCCTGGTGGTCCGAGGTCGTTCCCGTTGCACAGATTCATGCGCCAGGGCCTGCTGCAGATAATTCACTTTGATTTATTGCGCTATCGGTAATAGCAGCCGAGATATCACCAGATATATATTGGATTTTCCCCTGACCCTGAGTGTCCGGCCCCATGAGACTGTGGTTTCCTCGGCCCCTGGTGGTCCGAGGTCGTTCCCGCTGCACAGATTCATGCATCAGGGCCTCCTACAGATAATTCACTTTGGTTTATTGCGCTATCTCTAATAGCACCCGAGATATCACCAGATATATATTGGATTTTCCCCTGACCCTGAGTGTCCGGCCGCATGAGACTGTGGTTTTCTCGGCCCCTGGTGGTCCGAGGTCGTTCCCGCTGCACAGATTCATGCATCAGGGCCTCCTACAGACAATGCACTTTGGTTTATTGCGCTATCTCTAATAGCACCCGAGATATCACCAGATATATATTGGATATTACCCTGACCCTCAGTGTCCGGCCCCATGAGACGGTGGTTGTCTCGGCCCCTGGTGGTCCGAGGTCGTTCCCGCTGCACAGATTCATGCGCCAGGGCCTCCTGCAGATAATTCACTTTGGTTTATTGCGCTATCTCTAATAGCACCCAAGATATCACCAGATATATATTGGATTTTTCCCTGACCCTGAGTGTCCGGCCCCATGAGACTGTGGTTTTCTCGGCCCCTGGTGGTCCGAGGTCGTTCCCGCTGCCCAGATCCATGCGCCACGGCCTCCTACAGACAATGCACTTTGATTTATTGCGCTATCTGTAATAGCACCCGAGATATCACCAGATATATATTGGATATTTCCCTCACCCTGAGTGTCCAGCCCCATGAGACGGTGGTTTTCTCGGCCCCTGGTTCACCGAGGTCGTTCCCGCTGCGCAGATTCATGCGCCAGGGCCTCCTGCAGATAATTCACTTTGGTTTATTGCGCTATCTCTAATAGCACCCAAGATATCACCAGATATATATTGAATTTTTCCCTGACCCGGAGTGTCCGGCCCCATGAGACGGTGGTTGTCTCGGCCCCTGGTGGTCCGAGGTCGTTCCCGCTGCACAGATTCATGCCTCAGGGCCTCCTACAGACAATGCACTTTGATTTATTCCGCTATCTGTAACAGCACCCGAGATATCACCAGATATATATTGGATTTTTCACTGACCCTGAGTGCCCGGATCCATGAGACGGTGGTTTTCTCGGTCCCTGGTGGTCCGAGGTCGTTCCCGCTGCACAGATTCATGCGCCAGGGCCTCCTACAGACAATGCACTTTGATTTATTGCGCTATCTGTAATAGCACCCGAGTTATCACCAGATATATATTGGATTTTTCACTGACTCTGAGTGTCCGGCCCCATGAGACGGTGGTTTTGTAGGCCCCTGGTGGTCCGAGGTCGTTCCCGCTATACAGATTCATGCGCCAGGGCCTCCTGCAGATAATTCACTTTGGTTTATTGCGCTATATGTAATAGCACCCGACATATCACCAGATATATATTGGATTTTTCCCTGACCCTGAGTGTCCGGCCCCATGAGACTGCGGTTTCCTCGGCCCCTGGTGGTCCGAGGTCGTTCCCGCTGCACACATTCATGCGCCAGTGCCTCCTGCAGATAATTCACTTTGGTTTACTGCGCTATCTGTAATAGCACCCGAGATATCACCAGATATATATTGGATTTTTCCCTGACCCTGAGTGTCCGACCCCATGAGACTGTGGTTTTCTCTGCCGATGTTGGTCCGAGGTCGTTCCCGCTGCACAGATTCATGCGCCAGGGCCTCCTACAGACAATGCACTTTGATTTATTGCGCTATCTCTAATAGCAGCCGAGATATCACCAGATATATATTGGATTTTCCCCTGACCGTGAGTGTCCGGCCCCATGCGTCTGTGGTTTTCTCGGCCCCTGGTGGTCCGAGGTCGTTCCCGCTGCACAGACTCATGCGCCAGGGCCTCCTACAGACAATGCACTTTGATTTATTGCGCTATCTGTAATAGCACCAGAGATATCACCAGATATATATTGGATTTTACCCTGACCCTGAGTGTCCGGCCCCATGAGACTGTGGTTTTCTCGTCCCCTGGTTGTCCGAGGTCGTTCCCACTGCACAGATTCAGGCGCCAGGGCCTCCTACAGACAATTCACTTTGATTTATTGCGCTATCTGTAATACCACCCGAGATATCACCAGATATATATTGGATTTTTCACTGACCCTAAGTGTCCGGCGCCTCGGGACGATGGTTTTCTCGGCCCCTGGTGGTCCGAGGTCGTTCCCGCTGCACAGACTCATGCGCCAGGGCCTCCTACAGACAATGCACTTTGGTTTATTGCGCTATCTGTAATAGCACCCGAGAAATCACCAGATATATATTGGATTTTTCACTGACCCTAAGTGTCCCGCGCCTCGGGACGGTGGTCTTCTCGGCCCCTGGTGGTCCGAGGTCGTTCCCGCTGCACAGATTCATGCGCCAGGGCCTCCTGCAGATAATTCACTTTGATTTATTGCGCTATGTGTAATAGCACCCGAGATATCACCAGATATATATTGGATTTTACCCTGACCCTGAGTATCCGGCCCCATGAGACGGTGGTTGTCTCGGCCCCTCGTGGTCCGAGGTCGTTCCCGCTGCACAGGTTTAGGCGCCAGGGCCTCCTACAGACAATGCACTTTGATTTATTGCGCTATCTGTAATAGCACCCGAGGTATCACCAGATATATATTGGATTTTTCCCTGACCCTGAGTGTCCGGCGCCATGAGACGGTGGTTTCCTCGGCCCGTGGTGGTCCAAGGTCGTCCCCGCTGCACAGATTCATGCGCCAGGGCCTCCTGCAGATAATGCACTTTGATTTATTGCGCTATCTGTAATAGCACCCGAGATATCACCAGATATATATTGGATTTTCCCCTGACCCTGAGTGTACGGCCCCATGAGACTGGTTTTCTCGTCCCCTGGTTGTCCGAGGTCGTTCCCACTGCACAGATTCAGGCGCCAGGGCCTCCTACAGACAATGCACTTTGATTTATTGCGCTATCTGTAATAGCACCCGAGATATCACCAGATATATATTGGATTTTACCCTGACCCTGAGTGTCCGGCGCCTCGGGACGGTGGTTTTCTCGGCCCCTGGTGGTCCGAGGTCGTTCCCGCTGCACAGATTCATGCGCCAGGGCCTCCTGCAGACAATGCACTTTGATTTATTGCGCTATCTGTAACAGCACCCGAGATATCACCAAATATATATTGGATTTTTCACTGACCCTAAGTGTCCGGCGCCTCGGGACGGTGGTTTTCTCGGCCCCTGGTGATCCGAGGTCGTTCGCGCTGCACAGATTCATGCGCCAGGGCCTCCTGCAGATAATTCACTTTGGTTTATTGCGCTATCTCTAATAGCACTCAAGATATCGCCCGATATATATTGGATTCTTCCAAGACCCTGAGTGTCCGGCCCCTCGGGACGGTGGTTTTCTCGGCCCCTGGTGGTCCGAGGTCGTTCCCGCTGCCCAGATTCGTGCGCCAGGGCCTCCAACAGACAATGCACTTTGATTTATTACGCTATCTGTAATAGCACCCGAAATATCACCAGATATATATTGGATTTTCCCCTGACCCTGAGTGTCCGGCCCCATGAGACTGTGGTTTACTCGGCCCATGGCGGTCCGAGGTCGTTCCCGTTGCACAGATTCATGCGCCAGGGCCTCCTGCAGATAATTCACTTTGATTTATTGCGCTATCTGTAATAGCACCCGAGATATCACCAGATATATATTGGATTTTACCCTGACCCTGAGTGTCCGGCCCCATGAGACGGTGGTTGTCTCGGCCCCTGGTGGTCCGAGGTAGTTCCCGCTGCACAGATTCAGGCGCCAGGGCCTCCTACAGACAATGCACTTTGATTTATTGCGCTATCTGTAATAGCACCCGAGATATCACCAGATATATATTGGATTTTCCCCTGACCCTGAGTGTCCGGCCCCATGAGACTGCGGCTTTCTCGGCCTCTGGTGGTCCGAGGTCGTTCCCGCTGCACAGATTCATGCGCCAGGGCCTCCTACAGACAATGCACTTTGATTTATTGCGCTATCTGTAATAGCACCAGAGATATCACCAGATATATATTGGATTTTACCCTGACCCTGAGTAACCGGCCCCATGAGACGGTGGTTGTCTCGGCCCCTGGAGGTCCGAGGTCGTTCCCGCTGCACAGATTCATGCGCCAGGGCCTCCTACAGACAATGCACTTTGATTTATTGCGCTATCTCTAATAGCACCCGAGATATCACCAGATATATATTGGATTTTCCCCTGACCGTGAGTGTCCGGCCCCATGAGACTGTGGTTTTCTCGTCCCCTGATTTGACCGAGGTCGTTCCCGCTGCACAGATTCATGCGCCAGGGCCTCCTACAGACAATGCACTTTGATTGATTGCGCTATCTCTAATAGCACCCGAGATATCACCAGATATATATTGGATTTTCCCCTGACCGTGAGTGTCCGGCCCCATGAGACTGTGGTTTTCTCGTCCCCTGATTTGACCGAGGTCGTTCCCACTGCACAGATTCAGGCGCCAGGGCCTCCTACAGACAATGCACTTTGATTTATTGCGCTATCGGTAATAGCACCCGAGATATCACCAGATATATATTGGATTTTTCCCTGACCCTGAGTGTCCAGCCCCATGAGACTGCGGTTTTCTCGGCCCCTGGTGGTCCGAGGTCGTTCCCGCTGCACACATTCACGCGCCAGGGCCTCCTGCAGATAATTCACTTTGGTTTATTGCGCTATCTCTAATAGCAGCCGAGATATCACCAGATATATATTGGATTTTCCCCTGACCCTGAGTGTCCGGCCCCATGAGACTGTGGTTTCCTCGGCCCCTGGTGGTCCGAGGTCGTTCCCGCTGCACAGATTCATGCATCAGGGCCTCCTACAGATAATTCACTTTGGTTTATTGCGCTATCTCTAATAGCACCCGAGATATCACCAGATATATATTGGATTTTCCCCTGACCCTGAGTGTCCGGCCGCATGAGACTGTGGTTTTCTCGGCCCCTGGTGGTCCGAGGTCGTTCCCGCTGCACAGATTCATGCATCAGGGCCTCCTACAGACAATGCACTTTGGTTTATTGCGCTATCTCTAATAGCACCCGAGATATCACCAGATATATATTGGATATTACCCTGACCCTCAGTGTCCGGCCCCATGAGACGGTGGTTGTCTCGGCCCATGGTGGTCCGAGGTCGTTCCCGCTGCACAGATTCATGCGCCAGGGCCTCCTGCAGATAATTCACTTTGGTTTATTGCGCTATCTCTAATAGCACCCAAGATATCACCAGATATATATTGGATTTTTCCCTGACCCTGAGTGTCCGGCCCCATGAGACTGTGGTTTTCTCGGCCCCTGGTGGTCCGAGGTCGTTCCCGCTGCCCAGATCCATGCGCCACGGCCTCCTACAGACAATGCACTTTGATTTATTGCGCTATCTGTAATAGCACCCGAGATATCACCAGATATATATTGGATATTTCCCTCACCCTGAGTGTCCAGCCCCATGAGACGGTGGTTTTCTCGGCCCCTGGTTCACCGAGGTCGTTCCCGCTGCGCAGATTCATGCGCCAGGGCCTCCTGCAGATAATTCACTTTGGTTTATTGCGCTATCTCTAATAGCACCCAAGATATCACCAGATATATATTGAATTTTTCCCTGACCCGGAGTGTCCGGCCCCTCGGGACGGTGGTTTTCTCGGCCCCTGGTTCACCGAGGTCGTTCCCGCTGCGCAGATTCATGCGCCAGGGCCTCCTGCAGATAATTCACTTTGGTTTATTGCGCTATCTCTAATAGCACCCAAGATATCACCAGATATATATTGAATTTTTCCCTGACCCGGAGTGTCCGGCCCCATGAGACGGTGGTTGTCTCGGTCCCTGGTGGTCCGAGGTCGTTCCCGCTGCACAGATTCATGCGCCAGGGCCTCCTACAGACAATGCACTTTGATTTATTGCGCTATCTGTAATAGCACCCGAGTTATCACCAGATATATATTGGATTTTTCACTGACTCTGAGTGTCCGGCCCCATGAGACGGTGGTTTTGTAGGCCCCTGGTGGTCCGAGGTCGTTCCCGCTATACAGATTCATGCGCCAGGGCCTCCTGCAGATAATTCACTTTGGTTTATTGCGCTATATGTAATAGCACCCGACATATCACCAGATATATATTGGATTTTTCCCTGACCCTGAGTGTCCGGCCCCATGAGACTGCGGTTTTCTCGGCCCCTGGTGGTCCGAGGTCGTTCCCGCTGCACACATTCATGCGCCAGTGCCTCCTGCAGATAATTCACTTTGGTTTACTGCGCTATCTGTAATAGCACCCGAGATATCACCAGATATATATTGGATTTTTCCCTGACCCTGAGTGTCCGGCCCCATGAGACGGTGGTTTTGTAGGCCCCTGGTGGTCCGAGGTCGTTCCCGCTATACAGATTCATGCGCCAGGGCCTCCTGCAGATAATTCACTTTGGTTTATTGCGCTATATGTAATAGCACCCGACATATCACCAGATATATATTGGATTTTTCCCTGACCCTGAGTGTCCGGCCCCATGAGACTGCGGTTTTCTCGGCCCCTGGTGGTCCGAGGTCGTTCCCGCTGCACACATTCATGCGCCAGTGCCTCCTGCAGATAATTCACTTTGGTTTACTGCGCTATCTGTAATAGCACCCGAGATATCACCAGATATATATTGGATTTTTCCCTGACCCTGAGTGTCCGACCCCATGAGACTGTGGTTTTCTCTGCCGATGTTGGTCCGAGGTCGTTCCCGCTGCACAGATTCATGCGCCAGGGCCTCCTACAGACAATGCACTTTGATTTATTGCGCTATCTCTAATAGCAGCCGAGATATCACCAGATATATATTGGATTTTCCCCTGACCGTGAGTGTCCGGCCCCATGCGTCTGTGGTTTTCTCGGCCCCTGGTGGTCCGAGGTCGTTCCCGCTGCACAGACTCATGCGCCAGGGCCTCCTACAGACAATGCACTTTGATTTATTGCGCTATCTGTAATAGCACCAGAGATATCACCAGATATATATTGGATTTTACCCTGACCCTGAGTGTCCGGCCCCATGAGACTGTGGTTTTCTCGTCCCCTGGTTGTCCGAGGTCGTTCCCACTGCACAGATTCAGGCGCCAGGGCCTCCTACAGACAATGCACTTTGATTTATTGCGCTATCTGTAATACCACCCGAGATATCACCAGATATATATTGGATTTTTCACTGACCCTAAGTGTCCGGCGCCTCGGGACGATGGTTTTCTCGGCCCCTGGTGGTCCGAGGTCGTTCCCGCTGCACAGACTCATGCGCCAGGGCCTCCTACAGACAATGCACTTTGGTTTATTGCGCTATCTGTAATAGCACCCGAGAAATCACCAGATATATATTGGATTTTTCACTGACCCTAAGTGTCCCGCGCCTCGGGACGGTGGTCTTCTCGGCCCCTGGTGGTCCGAGGTCGTTCCCGCTGCACAGATTCATGCGCCAGGGCCTCCTGCAGATAATTCACTTTGATTTATTGCGCTATGTGTAATAGCACCCGAGATATCACCAGATATATATTGGATTTTACCCTGACCCTGAGTATCCGGCCCCATGAGACGGTGGTTGTCTCGGCCCCTCGTGGTCCGAGGTCGTTCCCGCTGCACAGGTTTAGGCGCCAGGGCCTCCTACAGACAATGCACTTTGATTTATTGCGCTATCTGTAATAGCACCCGAGGTATCACCAGATATATATTGGATTTTTCCCTGACCCTGAGTGTCCGGCGCCATGAGACGGTGGTTTCCTCGGCCCGTGGTGGTCCAAGGTCGTCCCCGCTGCACAGATTCATGCGCCAGGGCCTCCTGCAGATAATGCACTTTGATTTATTGCGCTATCTGTAATAGCACCCGAGATATCACCAGATATATATTGGATTTTCCCCTGACCCTGAGTGTACGGCCCCATGAGACTGGTTTTCTCGTCCCCTGGTTGTCCGAGGTCGTTCCCACTGCACAGATTCAGGCGCCAGGGCCTCCTACAGACAATGCACTTTGATTTATTGCGCTATCTGTAATAGCACCCGAGATATCACCAGATATATATTGGATTTTACCCTGACCCTGAGTGTCCGGCGCCTCGGGACGGTGGTTTTCTCGGCCCCTGGTGGTCCGAGGTCGTTCCCGCTGCACAGATTCATGCGCCAGGGCCTCCTGCAGACAATGCACTTTGATTTATTGCGCTATCTGTAATAGCACCCGAGATATCACCAAATATATATTGGATTTTTCACTGACCCTAAGTGTCCGGCGCCTCGGGACGGTGGTTTTCTCGGCCCCTGGTGATCCGAGGTCGTTCGCGCTGCACAGATTCATGCGCCAGGGCCTCCTGCAGATAATTCACTTTGGTTTATTGCGCTATCTCTAATAGCACTCAAGATATCGCCCGATATATATTGGATTCTTCCAAGACCCTGAGTGTCCGGCCCCTCGGGACGGTGGTTTTCTCGGCCCCTGGTGGTCCGAGGTCGTTCCCGCTGCCCAGATTCGTGCGCCAGGGCCTCCAACAGACAATGCACTTTGATTTATTACGCTATCTGTAATAGCACCCGAAATATCACCAGATATATATTGGATTTTCCCCTGACCCTGAGTGTCCGGCCCCATGAGACTGTGGTTTACTCGGCCCATGGCGGTCCGAGGTCGTTCCCGTTGCACAGATTCATGCGCCAGGGCCTCCTGCAGATAATTCACTTTGATTTATTGCGCTATCTGTAATAGCACCCGAGATATCACCAGATATATATTGGATTTTACCCTGACCCTGAGTGTCCGGCCCCATGAGACGGTGGTTGTCTCGGCCCCTGGTGGTCCGAGGTCGTTCCCGCTGCACAGATTCAGGCGCCAGGGCCTCCTACAGACAATGCACTTTGATTTATTGCGCTATCTGTAATAGCACCCGAGATATCACCAGATATATATTGGATTTTCCCCTGACCCTGAGTGTCCGGCCCCATGAGACTGCGGCTTTCTCGGCCTCTGGTGGTCCGAGGTCGTTCCCGCTGCACAGATTCATGCGCCAGGGCCTCCTACAGACAATGCACTTTGATTTATTGCGCTATCTGTAATAGCACCAGAGATATCACCAGATATATATTGGATTTTACCCTGACCCTGAGTAACCGGCCCCATGAGACGGTGGTTGTCTCGGCCCCTGGAGGTCCGAGGTCGTTCCCGCTGCACAGATTCATGCGCCAGGGCCTCCTACAGACAATGCACTTTGATTTATTGCGCTATCTCTAATAGCACCCGAGATATCACCAGATATATATTGGATTTTCCCCTGACCGTGAGTGTCCGGCCCCATGAGACTGTGGTTTTCTCGTCCCCTGATTTGACCGAGGTCGTTCCCGCTGCACAGATTCATGCGCCAGGGCCTCCTACAGACAATGCACTTTGATTGATTGCGCTATCTCTAATAGCACCCGAGATATCACCAGATATATATTGGATTTTCCCCTGACCGTGAGTGTCCGGCCCCATGAGACTGTGGTTTTCTCGTCCCCTGATTTGACCGAGGTCGTTCCCACTGCACAGATTCAGGCGCCAGGGCCTCCTACAGACAATGCACTTTGATTTATTGCGCTATCGGTAATAGCACCCGAGATATCACCAGATATATATTGGATTTTTCCCTGACCCTGAGTGTCCAGCCCCATGAGACTGCGGTTTTCTCGGCCCCTGGTGGTCCGAGGTCGTTCCCGCTGCACACATTCACGCGCCAGGGCCTCCTGCAGATAATTCACTTTGGTTTATTGCGCTATCTCTAATAGCAGCCGAGATATCACCAGATATATATTGGATTTTCCCCTGACCCTGAGTGTCCGGCCCCATGAGACTGTGGTTTCCTCGGCCCCTGGTGGTCCGAGGTCGTTCCCGCTGCACAGATTCATGCATCAGGGCCTCCTACAGATAATTCACTTTGGTTTATTGCGCTATCTCTAATAGCACCCGAGATATCACCAGATATATATTGGATTTTCCCCTGACCCTGAGTGTCCGGCCGCATGAGACTGTGGTTTTCTCGGCCCCTGGTGGTCCGAGGTCGTTCCCGCTGCACAGATTCATGCATCAGGGCCTCCTACAGACAATGCACTTTGGTTTATTGCGCTATCTCTAATAGCACCCGAGATATCACCAGATATATATTGGATATTACCCTGACCCTCAGTGTCCGGCGCCATGAGACGGTGGTTGTCTCGGCCCCTGGTGGTCCGAGGTCGTTCCCGCTGCACAGATTCATGCGCCAGGGCCTCCTGCAGATAATTCACTTTGGTTTATTGCGCTATCTCTAATAGCACCCAAGATATCACCAGATATATATTGGATTTTTCCCTGACCCTGAGTGTCCGGCCCCATGAGACTGTGGTTTTCTCGGCCCCTGGTGGTCCGAGGTCGTTCCCGCTGCCCAGATCCATGCGCCACGGCCTCCTACAGACAATGCACTTTGATTTATTGCGCTATCTGTAATAGCACCCGAGATATCACCAGATATATATTGGATATTTCCCTCACCCTGAGTGTCCAGCCCCATGAGACGGTGGTTTTCTCGGCCCCTGGTTCACCGAGGTCGTTCCCGCTGCGCAGATTCATGCGCCAGGGCCTCCTGCAGATAATTCACTTTGGTTTATTGCGCTATCTCTAATAGCACCCAAGATATCACCAGATATATATTGAATTTTTCCCTGACCCGGAGTGTCCGGCCCCATGAGACGGTGGTTGTCTCGGCCCATGGCGGTCCGAGGTCGTTCCCGTTGCACAGATTCATGCGCCAGGGCCTCCTGCAGATAATTCACTTTGATTTATTGCGCTATCTGTAATAGCACCCGAGATATCACCAGATATATATTGGATTTTACCCTGACCCTGAGTGTCCGGCCCCATGAGACGGTGGTTGTCTCGGCCCCTGGTGGTCCGAGGTCGTTCCCGCTGCACAGATTCATGCGCCAGGGCCTCCTACAGACAATGCACTTTGATTTATTGCGCTATCTGTAATAGCACCCGAGTTATCACCAGATATATATTGGATTTTTCACTGACTCTGAGTGTCCGGCCCCATGAGACGGTGGTTTTGTAGGCCCCTGGTGGTCCGAGGTCGTTCCCGCTATACAGATTCATGCGCCAGGGCCTCCTGCAGATAATTCACTTTGGTTTATTGCGCTATATGTAATAGCACCCGACATATCACCAGATATATATTGGATTTTTCCCTGACCCTGAGTGTCCGGCCCCATGAGACTGCGGTTTTCTCGGCCCCTGGTGGTCCGAGGTCGTTCCCGCTGCACACATTCATGCGCCAGTGCCTCCTGCAGATAATTCACTTTGGTTTACTGCGCTATCTGTAATAGCACCCGAGATATCACCAGATATATATTGGATTTTACCCTGACCCTGAGTGTCCGACCCCATGAGACTGTGGTTTTCTCTGCCGATGTTGGTCCGAGGTCGTTCCCGCTGCACAGATTCATGCGCCAGGGCCTCCTACAGACAATGCACTTTGATTTATTGCGCTATCTCTAATAGCAGCCGAGATATCACCAGATATATATTGGATTTTCCCCTGACCGTGAGTGTCCGGCCCCATGCGTCTGTGGTTTTCTCGGCCCCTGGTGGTCCGAGGTCGTTCCCGCTGCACAGACTCATGCGCCAGGGCCTCCTACAGACAATGCACTTTGATTTATTGCGCTATCTGTAATAGCACCAGAGATATCACCAGATATATATTGGATTTTACCCTGACCCTGAGTGTCCGGCCCCATGAGACTGTGGTTTTCTCGTCCCCTGGTTGTCCGAGGTCGTTCCCACTGCACAGATTCAGGCGCCAGGGCCTCCTACAGACAATGCACTTTGATTTATTGCGCTATCTGTAATAGCACCCGAGATATCACCAGATATATATTGGATTTTTCACTGACCCTAAGTGTCCGGCGCCTCGGGACGATGGTTTTCTCGGCCCCTGGTGGTCCGAGGTCGTTCCCGCTGCACAGACTCATGCGCCAGGGCCTCCTACAGACAATGCACTTTGGTTTATTGCGCTATCTGTAATAGCACCCGAGAAATCACCAGATATATATTGGATTTTTCACTGACCCTAAGTGTCCCGCGCCTCGGGACGGTGGTCTTCTCGGCCCCTGGTGGTCCGAGGTCGTTCCCGCTGCACAGATTCATGCGCCAGGGCCTCCTGCAGATAATTCACTTTGATTTATTGCGCTATGTGTAATAGCACCCGAGATATCACCAGATATATATTGGATTTTACCCTGACCCTGAGTATCCGGCCCCATGAGACGGTGGTTGTCTCGGCCCCTCGTGGTCCGAGGTCGTTCCCGCTGCACAGGTTTAGGCGCCAGGGCCTCCTACAGACAATGCACTTTGATTTATTGCGCTATCTGTAATAGCACCCGAGGTATCACCAGATATATATTGGATTTTTCCCTGACCCTGAGTGTCCGGCGCCATGAGACGGTGGTTTCCTCGGCCCGTGGTGGTCCAAGGTCGTCCCCGCTGCACAGATTCATGCGCCAGGGCCTCCTGCAGATAATGCACTTTGATTTATTGCGCTATCTGTAATAGCACCCGAGATATCACCAGATATATATTGGATTTTCCCCTGACCCTGAGTGTACGGCCCCATGAGACTGGTTTTCTCGTCCCCTGGTTGTCCGAGGTCGTTCCCACTGCACAGATTCAGGCGCCAGGGCCTCCTACAGACAATGCACTTTGATTTATTGCGCTATCTGTAATAGCACCCGAGATATCACCAGATATATATTGGATTTTACCCTGACCCTGAGTGTCCGGCGCCTCGGGACGGTGGTTTTCTCGGCCCCTGGTGGTCCGAGGTCGTTCCCGCTGCACAGATTCATGCGCCAGGGCCTCCTGCAGACAATGCACTTTGATTTATTGCGCTATCTGTAATAGCACCCGAGATATCACCAAATATATATTGGATTTTTCACTGACCCTAAGTGTCCGGCGCCTCGGGACGGTGGTTTTCTCGGCCCCTGGTGATCCGAGGTCGTTCGCGCTGCACAGATTCATGCGCCAGGGCCTCCTGCAGATAATTCACTTTGGTTTATTGCGCTATCTCTAATAGCACTCAAGATATCGCCCGATATATATTGGATTCTTCCAAGACCCTGAGTGTCCGGCCCCTCGGGACGGTGGTTTTCTCGGCCCCTGGTGGTCCGAGGTCGTTCCCGCTGCCCAGATTCGTGCGCCAGGGCCTCCAACAGACAATGCACTTTGATTTATTACGCTATCTGTAATAGCACCCGAAATATCACCAGATATATATTGGATTTTCCCCTGACCCTGAGTGTCCGGCCCCATGAGACTGTGGTTTACTCGGCCCATGGCGGTCCGAGGTCGTTCCCGTTGCACAGATTCATGCGCCAGGGCCTCCTGCAGATAATTCACTTTGATTTATTGCGCTATCTGTAATAGCACCCGAGATATCACCAGATATATATTGGATTTTACCCTGACCCTGAGTGTCCGGCCCCATGAGACGGTGGTTGTCTCGGCCCCTGGTGGTCCGAGGTCGTTCCTGCTGCACAGATTCAGGCGCCAGGGCCTCCTACAGACAATGCACTTTGATTTATTGCGCTATCTGTAATAGCACCCGAGATATCACCAGATATATATTGGATTTTCCCCTGACCCTGAGTGTCCGGCCCCATGAGACTGCGGCTTTCTCGGCCTCTGGTGGTCCGAGGTCGTTCCCGCTGCACAGATTCATGCGCCAGGGCCTCCTACAGACAATGCACTTTGATTTATTGCGCTATCTGTAATAGCACCAGAGATATCACCAGATATATATTGGATTTTACCCTGACCCTGAGTAACCGGCCCCATGAGACGGTGGTTGTCTCGGCCCCTGGAGGTCCGAGGTCGTTCCCGCTGCACAGATTCATGCGCCAGGGCCTCCTACAGACAATGCACTTTGATTTATTGCGCTATCTCTAATAGCACCCGAGATATCACCAGATATATATTGGATTTTCCCCTGACCGTGAGTGTCCGGCCCCATGAGACTGTGGTTTTCTCGTCCCCTGATTTGACCGAGGTCGTTCCCGCTGCACAGATTCATGCGCCAGGGCCTCCTACAGACAATGCACTTTGATTGATTGCGCTATCTCTAATAGCACCCGAGATATCACCAGATATATATTGGATTTTCCCCTGACCGTGAGTGTCCGGCCCCATGAGACTGTGGTTTTCTCGTCCCCTGATTTGACCGAGGTCGTTCCCACTGCACAGATTCAGGCGCCAGGGCCTCCTACAGACAATGCACTTTGATTTATTGCGCTATCGGTAATAGCACCCGAGATATCACCAGATATATATTGGATTTTTCCCTGACCCTGAGTGTCCAGCCCCATGAGACTGCGGTTTTCTCGGCCCCTGGTGGTCCGAGGTCGTTCCCGCTGCACACATTCACGCGCCAGGGCCTCCTGCAGATAATTCACTTTGGTTTATTGCGCTATCTCTAATAGCAGCCGAGATATCACCAGATATATATTGGATTTTCCCCTGACCCTGAGTGTCCGGCCCCATGAGACTGTGGTTTCCTCGGCCCCTGGTGGTCCGAGGTCGTTCCCGCTGCACAGATTCATGCATCAGGGCCTCCTACAGACAATGCACTTTGATTTATTGCGCTATCTGTAATAGCACCCGAGATATCACCAGATATATATTGGATTTTTCACTGACCTTGAGTGTCCGGCCCCATGAGACGGTGGTTTTCTCGGCCCCTGGTGGTCCGAGGTCGTTCCGGCTGCACAGATTCGTGCGCCAGGGCCTCCTACAGACAATGCACTTTGATTTATTGCGCTATCTGTAATAGCACCAGAGATATCACCAGATATATATTGGATTTTCCCCTGACCCTGAGTGTCCGGCCCCATGAGACTGTGGTTTTCTCGGCCCCTGGTGGTCCGAGGTCGTTCCCGTTGCACAGATTCATGCGCCAGGGCCTGCTGCAGATAATTCACTTTGATTTATTGCGCTATCGGTAATAGCAGCCGAGATATCACCAGATATATATTGGATTTTCCCCTGACCCTGAGTGTCCGGCCCCATGAGACTGTGGTTTCCTCGGCCCCTGGTGGTCCGAGGTCGTTCCCGCTGCACAGATTCATGCATCAGGGCCTCCTACAGATAATTCACTTTGGTTTATTGCGCTATCTCTAATAGCACCCGAGATATCACCAGATATATATTGGATTTTCCCCTGACCCTGAGTGTCCGGCCCCATGAGACTGTGGTTTCCTCGGCCCCTGGTGGTCCGAGGTCGTTCCCGCTGCACAGATTCATGCATCAGGGCCTCCTACAGATAATTCACTTTGGTTTATTGCGCTATCTCTAATAGCACCCGAGATATCACCAGATATATATTGGATTTTCCCCTGACCCTGAGTGTCCGGCCGCATGAGACTGTGGTTTTCTCGGCCCCTGGTGGTCCGAGGTCGTTCCCGCTGCACAGATTCGTGCGCCAGGGCCTCCTACAGACAATGCACTTTGATTTATTGCGCTATCTCTAATAGCACCCGAGATATCACCAGATATATATTGGATTTTTCCCTGACCCTGAGTGTCCAGCCCCATGAGACTGCGGTTTTCTCGGCCCCTGGTGGTCCGAGGTCGTTCCCGCTGCACACATTCGTGCGCCAGGGCCCCCTACAGACAATGCACTTTGATTTATTGCGCTATCTGTAATAGCACCCGAGATATCACCAGATAAATATTGGATTTTCCCCTGACCCTGAGTTTCCGGCCCCATGAGACGGAGGTTTTCTCGGCCCCTGGTGGTCCGAGGTCGTTCCCGCTGGCCACATTTATGCGCCAGGGCCTCCTACAGACAATGCACTTTGATTTATTGCGCTATCTATAATAGCACCCGAGATATCACCAGATATATATTGGATTTTCCCCTGACCCTGAGTGTCCGGCCCCATGAGACTGTCGTTTTCTCGGCCCCTGGTGGTCCGAGGTCGTTCCTGTTGCACAGATTCATGCGTCAGGTCCTCCTGCAGATAATTCACTTTGGTTTATTGCGCTATCTCTAATAGCACCAGAGATATCACCAGATATATATTGGATTTTCCCCTGACCCTGAGTGTCTGGCCCCATGAGACTGTGGTTTTTTCGGCCCCTGGTGGTCCGAGGTCGTTCCCGCTGCACAGATGCATGCGCCAGGGTCTCCTGCAGATAATTCCCTTTGGCTTATTGCGCTATCTCTAATAGCACCAGAGATATCACCAGATATATATTGGATTTTCCCCTGACCCTGAGTGTCCGGCCCCATGAGACTGTGGTTTTCTCGGCCCCTGGTGGTCCGAGGTCGTTCCCGCTGCACAGATTCATGCATCAGGGCCTCCTACAGACAATGCACTTTGGTTTATTGCGCTATCTGTAATAGCACCCGAGATATCACCAGATATATATTGGATTTTACCCTGACCCTCAGTGTCCGGCCCCATGAGACGGTGGTTGTCTCGGCCCCTGGTGGTCCGAGGTCGTTCCCGCTGCACAGATTCATGCGCCAGGGCCTCCTGCAGATAATTCACTTTGGTTTATTGCGCTATCTCTAATAGCACCCAAGATATCACCAGATATATATTGGATTTTTCCCTGACCCTGAGTGTCCGGCCCCATGAGACTGTGGTTTTCTCGGCCCCTGGTGGTCCGAGGTCGTTCCCGCTGCCCAGATTCATGCGCCACGGCCTCCTACAGACAATGCACTTTGATTTATTGCGCTATCTGTAATAGCACCCGAGATATCACCAAATATATATTGGATATTTCCCTCACCCTGAGTGTCCAGCCCCATGAGACGGTGGTTTTCTCGGCCCCTGGTGGACCGAGGTCGTTCCCGCTGCACAGATTCATGCGCCAGCGCCTCCTACAGACAATGCACTTTGATTTATTGCCGCATCTGTAATAGCACCCGAGATATCACCAGATATATATTGTATTTTCCCCTGACCCTGAGTGTTCAGCCCCATGGGACGGTGGTTTTCTCGGCCCCTGGTGGTCCGAGGTCGTTCCCGTTGCACAGATTCATGCGCCAGGGCCTGCTGCAGATAATTCACTTTGATTTATTGCGCTATCGGTAATAGCAGCCGAGATATCACCAGATATATATTGGATTTTCCCCTGACCCTGAGTGTCCGGCCCCATGAGACTGTGGTTTCCTCGGCCCCTGGTGGACCGAGGTCGTTCCCGCTGCACAGATTCATGCATCAGGGCCTCCTACAGATAATTCACTTTGGTTTATTGCGCTATCTCTAATAGCACCCGAGATATCACCAGATATATATTGGATTTTCCCCTGACCCTGAGTGTCCGGCCGCATGAGACTGTGGTTTTCTCGGCCCCTGGTGGTCCGAGGTCGTTCCCGCTGCACAGATTCGTGCGCCAGGGCCTCCTACAGACAATGCACTTTGATTTATTGCGCTATCTGTAATAGCACCAGAGATATCACCAGATATATATTGGATTTTCCCCTGACCCTGAGTGTCCGGCCCCATGAGACTGTGGTTTTCTCGGCCCCTGGTGGTCCGAGGTCGTTCCCGCTGCACAGATTCATGCATCAGGGCCTCCTACAGACAATGCACTTTGGTTTATTGCGCTATCTCTAATAGCACCCGAGATATCACCAGATATATATTGGATTTTACCCTGACCCTCAGTGTCCGGCCCCATGAGACGGTGGTTGTCTCGGCCCCTGGTGGTCCGAGGTCGTTCCCGCTGCACAGATTCATGCGCCAGGGCCTCCTGCAGATAATTCACTTTGGTTTATTGCGCTATCTCTAATAGCACCCAAGATATCACCAGATATATATTGGATTTTTCCCTGACCCTGAGTGTCCGGCCCCATGAGACTGTGGTTTTCTCAGCCCCTGGTGGTCCGAGGTCGTTCCCGCTGCTCAGATTCATGCGCCACGGCCTCCTACAGACAATGCACTTTGATTTATTGCGCTATCTGTAATAGCACCCGAGATATCACCAGATATATATTGGATTTTCCCCTGACCCTGAGTGTCTGGCCCCATGAGACTGTGGTTTTTTCGGCCCCTGGTGGTCCGAGGTCGTTCCCGCTGCACAGATGCATGCGCCAGGGTCTCCTGCAGATAATTCCCTTTGGCTTATTGCGCTATCTCTAATAGCACCAGAGATATCACCAGATATATATTGGATTTTCCCCTGACCCTGAGTGTCCGGCCCCATGAGACTGTGGTTTTCTCGGCCCCTGGTGGTCCGAGGTCGTTCCCGCTGCACAGATTCATGCATCAGGGCCTCCTACAGACAATGCACTTTGGTTTATTGCGCTATCTCTAATAGCACCCGAGATATCACCAGATATATATTGGATTTTACCCTGACCCTCAGTGTCCGGCCCCATGAGACGGTGGTTGTCTCGGCCCCTGGTGGTCCGAGGTCGTTCCCGCTGCACAGGTTCATGCGCCAGGGCCTCCTGCAGATAATTCACTTTGGTTTATTGCGCTATCTCTAATAGCACCCAAGATATCACCAGATATATATTGCATTTTTCCCTGACCCTGAGTGTCCGGCCCCATGAGACTGTGGTTTTCTCAGCCCCTGGTGGTCCGAGGTCGTTCCCGCTGCTCAGATTCATGCGCCACGGCCTCCTACAGACAATGCACTTTGATTTATTGCGCTATCTGTAATAGCACCCGAGATATCACCAGATATATATTGGATATTTCCCTCACCCTGAGTGTCCAGCCCCATGAGACGGTGGTTTTCTCGGCCCCTGGTTCACCGAGGTCGTTCCCGCTGCGCAGATTCATGCGCCAGGGCCTCCTGCAGACAATGCACTTTGGTTTATTGCGCTATCTCTAATAGCACCCGAGATATCACCAGATATATATTGGATTTTACCCTGACACTCAGTGTCCGGCCCCATGAGACGGTGGTTGTCTCGGCCCCTGGTGGTCCGAGGTCGTTCCCGCTGCACAGATTCATGCGCCAGGGCCTCCTGCAGATAATTCACTTTGGTTTATTGCGCTATCTCTAATAGCACCCAAGATATCACCAGATATATATTGGATTTTTCCCTGACCCTGAGTGTCCGGCCCCATGAGACTGTGGTTTTCTCAGCCCCTGGTGGTCCGAGGTCGTTCCCGCTGCTCAGATTCATGCGCCACGGCCTCCTACAGACAATGCACTTTGATTTATTGCGCTATCTGTAATAGCACCCGAGATATCACCAGATATATATTGGATATTTCCCTCACCCTGAGTGTCCAGCCCCATGAGACGGTGGTTTTGTAGGCCCCTGGTGGTCCGAGGTCGTTCCCGCTATAGAGATTCATGCGCCAGTGCCTCCTGCAGATAATTCACTTTGGTTTACTGCGCTATCTCTAATAGCACCCAAGATATCACCAGATATATATTGAATTTTTCCCTGACCCGGAGTGTCCGGCCCCATGAGACGGTGGTTGTCTCGGCCCCTGGTGGTCCGAGGTCGTTCCCGCTGCACAGATTCATGCGCCAGGGCCTCCTACAGACAATGCACTTTGATTTATTCCGCTATCTGTAATAGCACCCGAGATATCACCAGATATATATTGGATTTTTCACTGACCCTGAGTGCCCGGACCCATGAGACGGTGGTTTTCTCGGCCCCTGGTGGTCCGAGGTCGTTCCCGCTGCACAGACTCATGCGCCAGGGCCTCCTACAGACAATGCACTTTGATTTATTGCGCTATCTGTAATAGCACCAGAGATATCACCAGATATATATTGGATTTTACCCTGACCCTGAGTGTCCGGCCCCATGAGACTGTGGTTTTCTCGTCCCCTGGTTGTCCGAGGTCGTTCCCACTGCACAGATTCAGGCGCCAGGGCCTCCTACAGACAATGCACTTTGATTTATTGCGCTATCTGTAATAGCACCCGAGAAATCACCAGATATATATTGGATTTTTCACTGACCCTAAGTGTCCCGCGCCTCGGGACGGTGGTCTTCTCGGCCCCTGGAGGTCCGAGGTCGTTCCCGCTGCACAGATTCATGCGCCAGGGCCTCCTGCAGATAATTCACTTTGATTTATTGCGCTATGTGTAATAGCACCCGAGATATCACCAGATATATATTGGATTTTACCCTGACCCTGAGTGTCCGGCCCCATGAGACGGTGGTTGTCTCGGCCCCTCGTGGTCCGAGGTCGTTCCCGCTGCACAGGTTTAGGCGCCAGGGCCTCCTACAGACAATGCACTTTGATTTATTGCGCTATCTGTAATAGCACCCGAGGTATCACCAGATATATATTGGATTTTTCCCTGACCCTGAGTGTCCGGCGCCATGAGACGGTGGTTTCCACGGCCCGTGGTGGTCCAAGGTCGTCCCCGCTGCACAGATTCATGCGCCAGGGCCTCCTGCAGATAATGCACTTTGATTTGTTGCGCTATCTGTAATAGCACCCGAGATATCACCAGATATATATTGGATTTTCCCCTGACCCTGAGTGTACGGCCCCATGAGACTGGTTTTCTCGTCCCCTGGTTGTCCGAGGTCGTTCCCACTGCACAGATTCAGGCGCCAGGGCCTCCTACAGACAATGCACTTTGATTTATTGCGCTATCTGTAATAGCACCCGAGATATCACCAGATATATATTGGATTTTACCCTGACCCTGAGTGTCCGGCGCCTCGGGACGGTGGTTTTCTCGGCCCCTGGTGGTCCGAGGTCGTTCCCGCTGCACAGATTCATGCGCCAGGGCCTCCTGCAGACAATGCACTTTGATTTATTGCGCTATCTGTAATAGCACCCGAGATATCACCAAATATATATTGGATTTTTCACTGTCCCTAAGTGTCCGGCGCCTCGGGACGGTGGTTTTCTCGGCCTCTGGTGGTCCGAGGTCGTTCCCGCTGCACAGATTCATGCGCCAGGGCCTCCTGCAGATAATTCACTTTGGTTTATTGCGCTATCTCTAATAGCACTCAAGATATCGCCAGATATATATTGGATTCTTCCAAGACCCTGAGTGTCCGGCCCCTCGGGACGGTGGTTTTCTCGGCCCCTGGTGGTCCGAGGTCGTTCCCGCTGCCCAGATTCGTGCGCCAGGGCCTCCAACAGACAATGCACTTTGATTTATTACGCTATCTGTAATAGCACCCGAAATATCACCAGATATATATTGGATTTTCCCCTGACCCTGAGTGTCCGGCCCCATGAGACTGTGGTTTACTCGGCCCATGGCGGTCCGAGGTCGTTCCCGTTGCACAGATTCATGCGCCAGGGCCTCCTGCAGATAATTCACTTTGATTTATTGCGCTATCTGTAATAGCACCCGAGATATCACCAGATATATATTGGATTTTACCCTGACCCTGAGTAACCGGCCCCATGAGACGGTGGTTGTCTCGGCCCCTGGAGGTCCGAGGTCGTTCCCGCTGCAAAGATTCATGCGCCAGGGCCTCCTACAGACAATGCACTTTGATTTATTGCGCTATCTCTAATAGCACCCGAGATATCACCAGATATATATTGGATTTTCCCCTGACCGTGAGTGTCCGGCCCCATGAGACTGTGGTTTTCTCGTCCCCTGATTTGACCGAGGTCGTTCCCACTGCACAGATTCAGGCGCCAGGGCCTCCTACAGACAATGCACTTTGATTTATTGCGCTATCTGTAATAGCAGCCGAGATATCACCAGATATATATTGGATTTTCCCCTGACCCTGAGTGTCCGGCCCCATGAGACTGGTTTTCTCGGCCCCTGGTGGTCCGAGATCTTTCCCGCTGCACAGATTCATGCGCCAGGGCGTCCTACAGACAATGCACTTTGATTTATTGCGCTATCTGTAATAGCACCCAAGATATCACCAGATATATATTGGATTTTTCACTGACTCTGAGTGTCCGGCCCCATGAGACGGTGGTTTTCTCGGCCGCTCGTGGTCCGAGGTCGTTCCCGCTGCACAGATTCGTGCGCCAGGGCCTCCTACAGACAATGCACTTTGATTTATTGCGCTATCTGTAATAGCACCCGAGATATCACCAGATATATATTGGATTTTACCCTGACCCTGAGTAACCGGCCCCATGAGACGGTGGTTGTCTCGGCCCCTGGAGGTCCGAGGTCGTTCCCGCTGCACAGATTCATGCGCCAGGGCCTCCTACAGACAATGCACTTTGATTTATTGCGCTATCTCTAATAGCACCCGAGATATCACCAGATATATATTGGATTTTCCCCTGACCGTGAGTGTCCGGCCCCATGAGACTGTGGTTTTCTCGTCCCCTGATTTTTGACCGAGGTCGTTCCCACTGCACAGATTCAGGCGCCAGGGCCTCCTACAGACAATGCACTTTGATTTATTGCGCTATCTGTAATAGCAGCCGAGATATCACCAGATATATATTGGATTTTCCCCTGACCCTGAGTGTCCGACCCCATGAGACTGGTTTTCTCGGCCCCTGGTGGTCCGAGATCTTTCCCGCTGCACAGATTCATGCGCCAGGGCGTCCTACAGACAATGCACTTTGATTTATTGCGCTATCTGTAATAGCACCCAAGATATCACCAGATATATATTGGATTTTTCACTGACTCTGAGTGTCCGGCCCCATGAGACGGTGGTTTTCTCGGCCGCTCGTGGTCCGAGGTCGTTCCCGCTGCACAGATTCGTGCGCCAGGGCCTCCTACAGACAATGCACTTTGATTTATTGCGCTATCTGTAATAGCACCCGAGATATCACCAGATATATATTGGATTTTCCCCTGACCCTGAGTGTCCGGCCCCATGAGACTGCGGCTTTCTCGGCCTCTGGTGGTCCGAGGTCGTTCCCGCTGCACAGATTCATGCGCCAGGGCCTCCTACAGACAATGCACTTTGATTTATTGCGCTATCTGTAATAGCACCAGAGATATCACCAGATATATATTGGATTTTACCCTGACCCTGAGTAACCGGCCCCATGAGACGGTGGTTGTCTCGGCCCCTGGAGGTCCGAGGTCGTTCCCGCTGCACAGATTCATGCGCCAGGGCCTCCTACAGACAATGCACTTCGATTTATTGCGCTATCTCTAATAGCACCAGAGATATCACCAGATATATATTGGATTTTCCCCTGACCGTGAGTGTCCGGCCCCATGAGACTGTGGTTTTCTCGTCCCCTGATTTGACCGAGGTCGTTCCCACTCCACAGATTCAGGCGCCAGGGCCTCCTACAGACAATGCACTTTGATTTATTGCGCTATCTGTAATAGCAGCCGAGATATCACCAGATATATATTGGATTTTCCCCTGACCCTGAGTGTCCGGCCCCATGAGACTGGTTTTCTCGGCCCCTGGTGGTCCGAGATCTTTCCCGCTGCACAGATTCATGCGCCAGGGCGTCCTACAGACAATGCACTTTGATTTATTGCGCTATCTGTAATAGCACCCAAGATATCACCAGATATATATTGGATTTTTCACTGACTCTGAGTGTCCGGCCCCATGAGACGGTGGTTTTCTCGGCCGCTCGTGGTCCGAGGTCGTTCCCGCTGCACAGATTCGTGCGCCAGGGCCTCCTACAGACAATGCACTTTGATTTATTGCGCTATCTGTAATAGCACCCGAGATATCACCCGATATATATTGGATTTTACCCTGACCCTGAGTAACCGGCCCCATGAGACGGTGGTTGTCTCGGCCCCTGGAGGTCCGAGGTCGTTCCCGCTGCACAGATTCATGCGCCAGGGCCTCCTACAGACAATGCACTTTGATTTATTGCGCTATCTCTAATAGCACCCGAGATATCACCAGATATATATTGGATTTTCCCCTGACCGTGAGTGTCCGGCCCCATGAGACTGTGGTTTTCTCGTCCCCTGATTTTTGACCGAGGTCGTTCCCACTGCACAGATTCAGGCGCCAGGGCCTCCTACAGACAATGCACTTTGATTTATTGCGCTATCTGTAATAGCAGCCGAGATATCACCAGATATATATTGGATTTTCCCCTGACCCTGAGTGTCCGGCCCCATGAGACTGGTTTTCTCGGCCCCTGGTGGTCCGAGATCTTTCCCGCTGCACAGATTCATGCGCCAGGGCGTCCTACAGACAATGCACTTTGATTTATTGCGCTATCTGTAATAGCACCCGAGATATCACCAGATATATATTGGATTTTCCCCTGACCCTGAGTGTCCGGCCCCATGAGACTGCGGCTTTCTCGGCCTCTGGTGGTCCGAGGTCGTTCCCGCTGCACAGATTCATGCGCCAGGGCCTCCTACAGACAATGCACTTTGATTTATTGCGCTATCTGTAATAGCACCAGAGATATCACCAGATATATATTGGATTTTACCCTGACCCTGAGTAACCGGCCCCATGAGACGGTGGTTGTCTCGGCCCCTGGAGGTCCGAGGTCGTTCCCGCTGCACAGATTCATGCGCCAGGGCCTCCTACAGACAATGCACTTTGATTTATTGCGCTATCTCTAATAGCACCCGAGATATCACCAGATATATATTGGATTTTCCCCTGACCGTGAGTGTCCGGCCCCATGAGACTGTGGTTTTCTCGTCCCCTGATTTGACCGAGGTCGTTCCCACTGCACAGATTCAGGCGCCAGGGCCTCCTACAGACAATGCACTTTGATTTATTGCGCTATCTGTAATAGCAGCCGAGATATCACCAGATATATATTGGATTTTCCCCTGACCCTGAGTGTCCGGCCCCATGAGACTGGTTTTCTCGGCCCCTGGTGGTCCGAGATCTTTCCCGCTGCACAGATTCATGCGCCAGGGCGTCCTACAGACAATGCACTTTGATTTATTGCGCTATCTGTAATAGCACCCAAGATATCACCAGATATATATTGGATTTTTCACTGACTCTGAGTGTCCGGCCCAATGAGACGGTGGTTTTCTCGGCCGCTCGTGGTCCGAGGTCGTTCCCGCTGCACAGATTCGTGCGCCAGGGCCTCCTACAGACAATGCACTTTGATTTATTGCGCTATCTGTAATAGCACCCGAGATATCACCAGATATATATTGGATTTTCCCCTGACCCTGAGTGTCCGGCCCCATGAGACTGTGGTTTAGTCGGCCCCTGGTGGTCCGAGGTCGGTCCCGTTCCACAAATTCATGCGCCAGGGCCTCCTGCAGATAATTCACTTTGGTTTACTGCGCTATCTCTAATAATACCCGAGATATCACCAGATATATATTGGATTTTTCCCTGACCCTGAGTGTCCGACCCCATGAGACTGTGGTTTTCTCTGTCGATGGTGGTCCGAGGTCGTTCCCACTGCACAGATTCATGCGCCAGGGCCTCCTACAGACAATGCACTTTGATTTATTGCGCTATCTCTAATAGCACCCGAGATATCACCAGATATATATTGGATTTTCCCCTGACCCTGAGTGTCCGGCACCATGAGACTGTGGTTTTCTCGTCCCCTGGTTGTCCGAGGTCGTTCCCACTGCACAGATTCAGTCGCCAGGGCCTCCTACAGACAATGCACTTTGGTTTATTGCGCTATCTGTAATAGCACCAGAGATATCACCAGATATATATTGGATTTTAACCTGACCCTGAGTGTCCGGCCCCATGAGACTGTGGTTTTCTCGTCCCCTGGTTGTCCGAGGTCGTTCCCACTGCACAGATTCAGGCGCCATGGCCTCCTACAGACAATCCACTTTGATTTATTGCGCTATCTGTAATTGCACCCGAGATATCACCAGATATATATTGGATTTTCCCCTGACCCTGAGTGTCCGGCCCCATAAGACGGTGGTTTCCTCGGCCCGTGGTGGTCCAAGGTCGTCCCCGCTGCACAGATTCATGCGCCAGGGCCTCCTGCAGATAATGCACTTTGATTTATTGCGCTATCTGTAATAGCACCCGAGATATCACCAGATATATATTGGATTTTACCCTGACCCTGAGTGTCCGGCCCCATGAGACTGGTTTTCTCGGCCCCTGGTGGTCCGAGGTCGTTCCCGCTGCACAGATTCATGCGCCAGGGTCTCCTGCAGATAATTCACTTTGGTTTATTGCGCTATCTCTAATAGCACTCAAGATATCGCCAGATATATATTGGATTTTTCACTGACTCTGAGTGTCCGGCCCCATGAGACGGTGGTTTTCTCGGCCGCTCGTGGTCCGAGGTCGTTCCCGCTGCACAGATTCGTGCGCCAGGGCCTCCTACAGACAATGCACTTTGATTTATTGCGCTATCTGTAATAGCACCCGAGATATCACCCGATATATATTGGATTTTACCCTGACCCTGAGTAACCGGCCCCATGAGACGGTGGTTGTCTCGGCCCCTGGAGGTCCGAGGTCGTTCCCGCTGCACAGATTCATGCGCCAGGGCCTCCTACAGACAATGCACTTTGATTTATTGCGCTATCTCTAATAGCACCCGAGATATCACCAGATATATATTGGATTTTCCCCTGACCGTGAGTGTCCGGCCCCATGAGACTGTGGTTTTCTCGTCCCCTGATTTTTGACCGAGGTCGTTCCCACTGCACAGATTCAGGCGCCAGGGCCTCCTACAGACAATGCACTTTGATTTATTGCGCTATCTGTAATAGCAGCCGAGATATCACCAGATATATATTGGATTTTCCCCTGACCCTGAGTGTCCGGCCCCATGAGACTGGTTTTCTCGGCCCCTGGTGGTCCGAGATCTTTCCCGCTGCACAGATTCATGCGCCAGGGCGTCCTACAGACAATGCACTTTGATTTATTGCGCTATCTGTAATAGCACCCAAGATATCACCAGATATATATTGGATTTTTCACTGACTCTGAGTGTCCGGCCCCATGAGACGGTGGTTTTCTCGGCCGCTCGTGGTCCGAGGTCGTTCCCGCTGCACAGATTCGTGCGCCAGGGCCTCCTACAGACAATGCACTTTGATTTATTGCGCTATCTGTAATAGCACCCGAGATATCACCAGATATATATTGGATTTTCCCCTGACCCTGAGTGTCCGGCCCCATGAGACTGCGGCTTTCTCGGCCTCTGGTGGTCCGAGGTCGTTGCCGCTGCACAGATTCATGCGCCAGGGCCTCCTACAGACAATGCACTTTGATTTATTGCGCTATCTGTAATAGCACCAGAGATATCACCAGATATATATTGGATTTTACCCTGACCCTGAGTAACCGGCCCCATGAGACGGTGGTTGTCTCGGCCCCTGGAGGTCCGAGGTCGTTCCCGCTGCACAGATTCATGCGCCAGGGCCTCCTACAGACAATGCACTTTGATTTATTGCGCTATCTCTAATAGCACCCGAGATATCACCAGATATATATTGGATTTTCCCCTGACCGTGAGTGTCCGGCCCCATGAGACTGTGGTTTTCTCGTCCCCTGATTTGACCGAGGTCGTTCCCGCTGCACAGATTCATGCGCCAGGGCCTCCTACAGACAATGCACTTTGATTTATTGCGCTATCTCTAATAGCACCCGAGATATCACCAGATATATATTGGATTTTCCCCTGACCGTGAGTGTCCGGCCCCATGAGACTGTGGTTTTCTCGTCCCCTGATTTTTGACCGAGGTCGTTCCCACTGCACAGATTCAGGCGCCAGGGCCTCCTACAGACAATGCACTTTGATTTATTGCGCTATCTGTAATAGCAGCCGAGATATCACCAGATATATATTGGATTTTCCCCTGACCCTGAGTGTCCGGCCCCATGAGACTGGTTTTCTCGGCCCCTGGTGGTCCGAGATCTTTCCCGCTGCACAGATTCATGCGCCAGGGCGTCCTACAGACAATGCACTTTGATTTATTGCGCTATCTGTAATAGCACCCAAGATATCACCAGATATATATTGGATTTTTCACTGACTCTGAGTGTCCGGCCCCATGAGACGGTGGTTTTCTCGGCCGCTCGTGGTCCGAGGTCGTTCCCGCTGCACAGATTCGTGCGCCAGGGCCTCCTACAGACAATGCATTTTGATTTATTGCGCTATCTGTAATAGCACCCGAGATATCACCAGATATATATTGGATTTTCCCCTGACCCTGAGTGTCCGGCCCCATTAGACTGCGGCTTTCTCGGCCGCTCGTGGTCCGAGGTCGTTCCCGCTGCACAGATTCGTGCGCCAGGGCCTCCTACAGACAATGCACTTTGATTTATTGCGCTATCTGTAATAGCACCCGAGATATCACCAGATATATATTGGATTTTCCCCTGACCCTGAGTGTCCGGCCCCATGAGACTGTGGTTTAGTCGGCCCCTGGTGGTCCGAGGTCGGTCCCGTTCCACAAATTCATGCGCCAGGGCCTCCTGCAGATAATTCACTTTGGTTTACTGCGCTATCTCTAATAATACCCGAGATATCACCAGATATATATTGGATTTTTCCCTGACCCTGAGTGTCCGACCCCATGAGACTGTGGTTTTCTCTGTCGATGGTGGTCCCAGGTCGTTCCCACTGCACAGATTCATGCGCCAGGGCCTCCTACAGACAATGCACTTTGATTTATTGCGCTATCTCTAATAGCACCCGAGATATCACCAGATATATATTGGATTTTCCCCTGACCCTGAGTGTCCGGCACCATGAGACTGTGGTTTTCTCGTCCCCTGGTTGTCCGAGGTCGTTCCCACTGCACAGATTCAGGCGCCAGGGCCTCCTACAGACAATGCACTTTGATTTATTGCGCTATCTGTAATAGCACCAGAGATATCACCAGATATATATTGGATTTTAACCTGACCCTGAGTGTCCGGCCCCATGAGACTGTGGTTTTCTCGTCCCCTGGTTGTCCGAGGTCGTTCCCACTGCACAGATTCAGGCGCCATGGCCTCCTACAGACAATCCACTTTGATTTATTGCGCTATCTGTAATAGCACCCGAGATATCACCAGATATATATTGGATTTTCCCCTGATCCTGAGTGTCCGGCCTCATGAGACTGTGGTTTTCTCTGCCGATGTTGGTCCGAGGACGTTCCCGCTATACAGATTCATGCGCCAGGGCCTCCTGCAGATAATTCACTTTGGTTTATTGCGCTACATGTAATAGCACCCGAGATATCACCAGATATATATTGGATTTTCCCCTGACCCTGAGTGTTCGGCCCCATGAGACCGTGGTTTTCTCGTCCCCCGGTTGTCCGAGGTCGTTCCCACTGCACAGATTCAGGCGCCAGGGCCTCCTACAGACAATGCACTTTGATTTATTGCGCTATCTGTAATAGCACCCGAGGTATCACCAGATATATATTGGATTTTTCCCTGACCCTGACTGTCCGGCCCCATGAGACGGTGGTTGTCTCGGCCCCTGGTGGTCCGAGGTCGTTCCCGCTGCACAGATTCAGGCGCCAGGGCCTCCTACAGACAATGCACTTTGATTTATTGCGCTATCTGTAATAGCACCAGAGATATCACCAGATATATATTGGATTTTCCCCTGACCCTGAGTGTCCGGCCCCATGAGACTGCGGCTTTCTCGGCCTCTGGTGGTCCGAGGTCGTTCCCGCTGCACAGATTCATGCGCCAGGGCCTCCTACAGACAATGCACTTTGATTTATTGCGCTATCTGTAATAGCACCAGAGATATCACCAGATATATATTGGATTTTACCCTGACCCTGAGTCACCGGCCCCATGAGACGGTGGTTGTCTCGGCCCCTGGAGGTCCGAGGTCGTTCCCGCTGCACAGATTCATGCGCCAGGGCCTCCTACAGACAATGCACTTTGATTTATTGCGCTATCTCTAATAGCACCCGAGATATCACCAGATATATATTGGATTTTCCCCTGACCCTGAGTGTCCGGCCCCATGAGACTGTGGTTTTCTCGGCCCCTGGTGGTCCGAGGTCGTTCCCGTTGCACAGATTCATGCGCCAGGGCCTCCTGCAGATAATTCACTTTGGTTTATTGCGCTATCTCTATTAGAACCCGAGATATCACCAGATATATATTGGATTTTCCCCTGACCCTGAGTGTCCGGCCCCATGAGACGGTGGTTGTCTCGGCCCCAGGTGGTCCGAGGTCGTTCCCGCTGCACAGATTCATGCGCCAGGGCCTCTTGCAGATAATTCACTTTGGTTTATTGCGCTATCTCTAATAGCACCCAAGATATCACCAGATATATATTGAATTTTTCCCTGACCCGGAGTGTCCGGCCCCATGAGACGGTGGTTGTCTCGGCCCCTGGTGGTCCGAGGTCGTTCCCGCTGCACAGATTCATGCGCCAGGGCCTCCTACAGACAATGCACTTTGATTTATGCCGCTATCTGTAATAGCACCCGAGATATCACCAGATATATATTGGATTTTCCCCTGAATCTGAGTGTCCGGCCCCATGCGTCTGTGGTTTTCTCGGCCCCTGGTGGTCCGAGGTCGTTCCCGCTGCACAGACTCATGCGCCAGGGCCTCCTACAGACAATGCACTTTGATTTATTGCGCTATCTGTAATAGCACCCGAGATATCACCAGATATATATTGGATTTTAACCTGACCCTGAGTGTCCGGCCCCATGAGACGGTGGTTGTCTCGGCCCCTCGTGGTCCGAGGTCGTTCCCGCTGCACAGGTTCAGGCGCCAGGGCCTCCTACAGACAATGCACTTTGATTTATTGCGCTATCTGTAATAGCACCCGAGATATCACCAGATATATATTGGATTTTTCCCTGACTCTGAGTGTCCGGCCCCATGAGACGGTGGTTTCCTCGGCCCGTGGTGGTCCAAGGTCGTCCCCGCTGCACAGATTCATGCGCCAGGGCCTCCTGCAGATAATGCACTTTGATTTATTGCGCTATCTGTAATAGCACCCGAGATATCACCAGATATATATTGGATTTTTCCCTGACCCTGAGTGTCCGGCCCCATGAGACGGTGGTTTCCTCGGCCCGTGGTGGTCCGAGGTCGTTCCCGCTGCACAGGATCAGGCGCCAGGGCCTCCTACAGACAATGCACTTTGATTTATTGCGCTATCTGTAATAGCACCCGAGATATCACCAGATATATATTGGATTTTTCACTGACCCTAAGTGTCCGGCGCCTCGGGACGGTGGTTTTCTCGGCCCCTGGTGGTCCGAGGTCGTTCCCGCTGCACAGATTCATGCGCCAGGGACTCCTGCAGATAATTCACTTTGGTTTATTGCGCTATCTCTAATAGCACTCAAGATATCGCCAGATATATATTGGATTCTTCCAAGACCCTGAGTGTCCGGCCCCTCGGAACGGTGGTTTTCTCGGCCCCTGGTGGTCCGAGGTCGTTCCCGCTGCCCAGATTCGTGCGCCAGGGCCTCCAACAGACAATGCACTTTGATTTATTACGCTATCTGTAATAGCACCCGAGATATCACGAGATATATATTGGATTTTCCCCTGACCCTGAGTGTCCGGCCCCATGAGACTGTGGTTTACTCGGCCCATGGCGGTCCGAGGTCGTTCCCGTTGCACAGATTCATGCGCCAGGGCCTCCTGCAGATAATTCACTTTGATTTATTGCGCCATCTGTAATAGCACCCGAGATATCACCAGATATATATTGGATTTTACCCTGACCCTGAGTGTCCGGCCCCATGAGACGGTGGCTGTCTCGGCCCCTGGTGGTCCGAGGTCGTTCCCGCTGCACAGATTCAGGCGCCAGGGCCTCCTACAGACAATGCACTTTGATTTATTGCGCTATCTGTAATAGCAGCCGAGATATCACCAGATATATATTGGATTTTTCCCTGACCCTGAGTGTCCGACCCCATGAGACTGTGGTTTTCTCTGTCGATGGTGGTCCGAGGTCGTTCCCACTGCACAGATTCATGCGCCAGGGCCTCCTACAGACAATGCACTTTGATTTATTGCGCTATCTCTAATAGCACCCGAGATATCACCAGATATATATTGGATTTTCCCCTGACCCTGAGTGTCCGGCACCATGAGACTGTGGTTTTCTCGTCCCCTGGTTGTCCGAGGTCGTTCCCACTGCACAGATTCAGGCGCCGGGGCCTCCTACAGACAATGCACTTTGATTTATTGCGCTATCTGTAATAGCACCAGAGATATCACCAGATATATATTGGATTTTCCCCTGACCCTGAGTGTCCGGCCCCATGAGACTGTGGTTTACTCGGCCCCTGGTGGTCCGAGGTCGTTCCCGTTGCACAGATTCATGCGCCAGGGCCTCCTGCAGATAATTCACTTTGGTTTATTGCGCTATCTCTATTAGCACCCGAGATATCACCAGATATATATTGGATTTTCCCCTGACCCTGAGTGTCCGGCCCCATGAGACGGTGGTTGTCTCGGCCCCTGGTGGTCCGAGGTCGTTCCCGCTACACAGATTCATGCGCCAGGGCCTCCTGCAGATAATTCACTTTGGTTTATTGCGCTATCTCTAATAGCACCCAAGATATCACCAGATATATATTGAATTTTTCCCTGACCCTGAGTGTCCGGCCCCATGCGTCTGTGGTTTTCTCGGCCCCTGGTGGTCCGAGGTAGTTCCCGCTGCACAGACTCATGCGCCAGGGCCTCCTACAGACAATGCACTTTGATTTATTGCGCTATCTGTAATAGCACCAGAGATATCACCAGATATATATTGGATTTTACCCTGACCCTGAGTGACCGGCCCCATGAGACGGTGGTTGTCTCGGACCCTCGTGGTCCGAGGTCGTTCCCGCTGCACAGGTTCAGGCGCCAGGGCCTCCTACAGACAATGCACTTTGATTTATTGCGCTATCTGTAATAGCACCCGAGATATCACCAGATATATATTGGATTTTTCCCTGACCCTGAGTGTCCGGCCCCATGAGACGGTGGTTTCCTCGGCCCGTGGTGGTCCAAGGTCGTCCCCGCTGCACAGATTCATGCGCCAGGGCCTCCTGCAGATAATGCACTTTGATTTATTGCGCTATCTGTAATAGCACCCGAGATATCACCAGATATATATTGGATTTTCCCCTGACCCTGAGTGTACGGCCCCATGAGACTGGTTTTCTCGTCCCCTGGTTGTCCGAGGTCGTTCCCACTGCACAGATTCAGGCGCCAGGGCCTCCTACAGACAATGCACTTTGATTTATTGCGCTATCTGTAATAGCACCCGAGATATCACCAGATATATATTGGATTTTACCCTGACCCTGAGTGTCCGGCGCCTCGGGACGGTGGTTTTCTCGGCCCCTGGTGGTCCGAGGTCGTTCCCGCTGCACAGATTCATGCGCCAGGGCCTCCTGCAGACAATGCACTTTGATTTATTGCGCTATCTGTAATAGCACCCGAGATATCACCAGATATATATTGGATTTTTCACTGACCCTAAGTGTCCGGCGCCTCGGGACGGTGGTTTTCTCGGCCCCTGGTGGTCCGAGGTCGTTCCCGCTGCACAGATTCATGCGCCAGGGCCTCCTGCAGATAATTCACTTTGGTTTATTGCGCTATCTCTAATAGCACTCAAGATATCGCCAGATATATATTGGATTCTTCCAAGACCCTGAGTGTCCGGCCCCTCGGGACGGTGGTTTTCTCGGCCCCTGGTGGTCCGAGGTCGTTCCCGCTGCCCAGGTTCGTGCGCCAGGGCCTCCAACAGACAATGCACTTTGATTTATTACGCTATCTGTAATAGCACCCGAGATATCACCAGATATATATTGGATTTTCCCCTGACCCTGAGTGTCCGGCCCCATGAGACTGTGGTTTACTCGGCCCATGGCGGTCCGAGGTCGTTCCCGTTGCACAGATTCATGCGCCAGGGCCTCCTGCAGATAATTCACTTTGATTTATTGCGCTATCTGTAATAGCACCCGAGATATCACCAGATATATATTGGATTTTACCCTGACCCTGAGTGTCCGGCCCCATGAGACGGTGGTTGTCTCGGCCCCTCGTGGTCCGAGGTCGTTCCCGCTGCACAGGTTCAGGCGCCAGGGCCTGCTACAGACAATGCACTTTGATTTATTGCGCTATCTGTAATAGCACCCGAGATATCACCAGATATATATTGGATTTTTCCCTGACGCTGAGTGTCCGGCCCCATGAGACGGTGGTTTCCTCGGCCCGTGGTGGTCCAAGGTCGTCCCCGCTGCACAGATTCATGCGCCAGAGCCTCCTGCAGATAATGCACTTTGATTTATTGCGCTATCTGTAATAGCACCCGAGATATCACCAGATATATATTGGATTTTCCCCTGACCCTGAGTGTCCGGCCCCATGAGACTGCGGCTTTCTCGGCCTCTGGTGGTCCGAGGTCGTTCCCGCTGCACAGATTCATGCGCCAGGGCCTCCTACAGACAATGCACTTTGATTTATTGCGCTATCTGTAATAGCACCAGAGATATCACCAGATATATATTGGATTTTACCCTGACCCTGAGGTACCGGCCCCATGAGACGGTGGTTGTCTCGGCCCCTGGAGGTCCGAGGTCGTTCCCGCTGCACAGATTCATGCGCCAGGGCCTCCTACAGACAATGCACTTTGATTTATTGCGCTATCTCTAATAGCACCCGAGATATCACCAGATATATATTGGATTTTCCCCTGACCGTGAGTGTCCGGCCCCATGAGCCTGTGGTTTTCTCGTCCCCTGATTTGACCGAGGTCGTTCCCACTGCACAGATTCAGGCGCCAGGGCCTCCTACAGACAATGCACTTTGATTTATTGCGCTATCTGTAATAGCAGCCGAGATATCACCAGATATATATTGGATTTTCCCCTGACCCTGAGTGTCCGGCCCCATGAGACTGGTTTTCTCGGCCCCTGGTGGTCCGAGATCTTTCCCGCTGCACAGATTCATGCGCTAGGGCGTCCTACAGACAATGCACTTTGATTTATTGCGCTATCTGTAATAGCACCCAAGATATCACCAGATATATATTGGATTTTTCACTGACTCTGAGTGTCCGGCCCCATGGGACGGTGGTTTTCTCGGCCGCTCGTGGTCCGAGGTCGTTCCTGCTGCACAGATTCGTGCGCCAGGGCCTCCTACAGACAATGCACTTTGATTTATTGCGCTATCTGTAATAGCACCCGAGATATCACCAGATATATATTGGATTTTCCCCTGACCCTGAGTGTCCGGCCCCATGAGACTGTGGTTTAGTCGGCCCCTGGTGGTCCGAGGGCGGTCCCGTTCCACAAATTCATGCGCCAGGGCCTCCTGCAGATAATTCACTTTGGTTTACTGCGCTATCTCTAACAATACCCGAGATATCACCAGATATATATTGGATTTTTCCCTGACCCTGAGTGTCCGACCCCATGAGACTGTGGTTTTCTCTGTCGATGGTGGTCCGAGGTCGTTCCCACTGCACAGATTCATGCGCCAGGGCCTCCTACAGACAATGCACTTTGATTTATTGCGCTATCACTAATAGCACTCGAGATATCACCAGATATATATTGGATTTTCCCCTGACCCTGAGTGTCCGGCACCATGAGACTGTGGTTTTCTCGTCCCCTGGTTGTCCGAGGTCGTTCCCACTGCACAGATTCAGGCGCCAGGGCCTCCTACAGACAATGCACTTTGATTTATTGCGCTATCTGTAATAGCACCCGAGATATCAACAGATATATATTGGATTTTCCCCTGACCCTGAGTGTCCGGCCCCATGAGACTGTGGTTTACTCGGCCCCTGGTGGTCCGAGGTCGTTGCCGTTGCACAGATTCATGCGCCAGGGCCTCCTGCAGATAATTCACTTTGGTTTATTGCCCTATCTCTAATAGCACCCGAGATATCACCAGATATATATTGGATTTTTCACTGACCCTAAGTGTCCGGCCCCTCGGGACGGTGGTTTTCTCGGCCCCTGGTGGTCCGAGGTCGTTCCCGCTGCACAGATTCGTGCGCCAGGGCCTCCTACATACAATGCACTTTGATTTATTGCGCTATCTGTAATAGCACCCGAGATATCACCAGATATATATTGGATTTTCCCCTGACCCTGAGTGTCCGGCCCCATGAGACGGTGGTTTCCTCGGCCCGTGGTGGTCCAAGGTCGTCCCCGCTGCACAGATTCATGCGCCAGGGCCTCCTGCAGATAATGCACTTTGATTTATTGCGCTATCTGTAATAGCACCCGAGATATCACCAGATATATATTGGATTTTCCCCTGACCCTGAGTGTACGGCCCCATGAGACTGGTTTTCTCGTCCCCTGGTTGTCCGAGGTCGTTCCCACTGCACAGATTCAGGCGCCAGGGCCTCCTACAGACAATGCACTTTGATTTATTGCGCTATCTGTAATAGCACCCGAGATATCAGCAGATGTATATTGGATTTTACCCTGACCCTGAGTGTCCGGCCCCATGAGACTGTGGTTTAGTCGGCCCCTGGTGGTCCGAGGTCGGTCCCGTTCCACAAATTCATGCGCCAGGGCCTCCTGCAGATAATTCACTTTGGTTTACTGCGCTATCTCTAATAATACCCGAGATATCACCAGATATATATTGGATTTTTCCCTGACCCTGAGTGTCCGACCCCATGAGACTGTGGTTTTCTCTGTCGATGGTGGTCCGAGGTCGTTCCCACTGCACAGATTCATGCGCCAGGGCCTCCTACAGACAATGCACTTTGACTTATTGCGCTATCTCTAATAGCACCCGAGATATCACCAGATATATATTGGATTTGCCCCTGACCCTGAGTGTCCGGCCCCACGAGACTGTGGTTTACTCGGCCCATGGCGGTCCGAGGTCGTTCCCGTTGCACAGATTCATGCGCCAGGGCCTCCTGCAGACAATTCACTTTGATTTATTGCGCTATCTGTAATAGCACCCGAGATATCACCAGATATATATTGGATTTTCCCCTGACCCTGAGTGTCCGGCCCCATGAGACTGGTTTTCTCGGCCCCTGGTGGTCCGAGATCATTCCCGCTGCACAGATTCATGCGCCAGGGCGTCCTACAGACAATGCACTTTGATTTATTGCGCTATATGTAATAGCACCCGAGATATCACCAGATATATATTGGATTTTTCCCTGACCCTGAGTGTCCGGCCCCATGAGACGGTGGTTTTTTCGGCCCCTGGTGATCCGAGGTCGTTCCCGTTGCACAGATTCATGCGCCAGGGCCTCCTGCAGATAATTCACTTTGGTTTATTGCGCTATCTCTAATAGCACCCGAGATATCACCAGATATATATTGGATTTTTCCCTGACCCTGAGTGTCCGGCCCCATGAGACGGTGGTTTTCTCGGCCCCTGGTGGTCCGAGGTCGTTCCCGCAGCACAGATGCATGCGCCAGGGCTTCCTGCATATAAATTACTTTGGTTTATTGCGCTATCTCTAATAGCACCCGAGATATCACCAGATATATATTGGATTTTCCCCTGACCCTGAGTGTCCGGCCACATGAGACTGTGGTTTTTTCGGCCCCTGGTTGTCCGAGGTCGTGCCCGCTGCACAGATTCAGGCGCCAGGGCCTCCTGCAGATAACTCACTTTGGTTTATTGCGCTATCTCTAATAGCACTCAAGATATCGCCAGATATATATTGGATTTTTCACTGACTCTGAGTGTCCGGCCCCATGAGACGGTGGTTTTCTCGGCCGCTCGTGGTCCGAGGTCGTTCCCGCTGCACAGATTCGTGCGCCAGGGCCTCCTACAGACAATGCACTTTGATTTATTGCGCTATCTGTAATAGCACCCGAGATATCACCCGATATATATTGGATTTTACCCTGACCCTGAGTAACCGGCCCCATGAGACGGTGGTTGTCTCGGCCCCTGGAGGTCCGAGGTCGTTCCCGCTGCACAGATTCATGCGCCAGGGCCTCCTACAGACAATGCACTTTGATTTATTGCGCTATCTCTAATAGCACCCGAGATATCACCAGATATATATTGGATTTTCCCCTGACCGTGAGTGTCCGGCCCCATGAGACTGTGGTTTTCTCGTCCCCTGATTTTTGACCGAGGTCGTTCCCACTGCACAGATTCAGGCGCCAGGGCCTCCTACAGACAATGCACTTTGATTTATTGCGCTATCTGTAATAGCAGCCGAGATATCACCAGATATATATTGGATTTTCCCCTGACCCTGAGTGTCCGGCCCCATGAGACTGGTTTTCTCGGCCCCTGGTGGTCCGAGATCTTTCCCGCTGCACAGATTCATGCGCCAGGGCGTCCTACAGACAATGCACTTTGATTTATTGCGCTATCTGTAATAGCACCCAAGATATCACCAGATATATATTGGATTTTTCACTGACTCTGAGTGTCCGGCCCCATGAGACGGTGGTTTTCTCGGCCGCTCGTGGTCCGAGGTCGTTCCCGCTGCACAGATTCGTGCGCCAGGGCCTCCTACAGACAATGCACTTTGATTTATTGCGCTATCTGTAATAGCACCCGAGATATCACCAGATATATATTGGATTTTCCCCTGACCCTGAGTGTCCGGCCCCATGAGACTGCGGCTTTCTCGGCCTCTGGTGGTCCGAGGTCGTTGCCGCTGCACAGATTCATGCGCCAGGGCCTCCTACAGACAATGCACTTTGATTTATTGCGCTATCTGTAATAGCACCAGAGATATCACCAGATATATATTGGATTTTACCCTGACCCTGAGTAACCGGCCCCATGAGACGGTGGTTGTCTCGGCCCCTGGAGGTCCGAGGTCGTTCCCGCTGCACAGATTCATGCGCCAGGGCCTCCTACAGACAATGCACTTTGATTTATTGCGCTATCTCTAATAGCACCCGAGATATCACCAGATATATATTGGATTTTCCCCTGACCGTGAGTGTCCGGCCCCATGAGACTGTGGTTTTCTCGTCCCCTGATTTGACCGAGGTCGTTCCCGCTGCACAGATTCATGCGCCAGGGCCTCCTACAGACAATGCACTTTGATTTATTGCGCTATCTCTAATAGCACCCGAGATATCACCAGATATATATTGGATTTTCCCCTGACCGTGAGTGTCCGGCCCCATGAGACTGTGGTTTTCTCGTCCCCTGATTTTTGACCGAGGTCGTTCCCACTGCACAGATTCAGGCGCCAGGGCCTCCTACAGACAATGCACTTTGATTTATTGCGCTATCTGTAATAGCAGCCGAGATATCACCAGATATATATTGGATTTTCCCCTGACCCTGAGTGTCCGGCCCCATGAGACTGGTTTTCTCGGCCCCTGGTGGTCCGAGATCTTTCCCGCTGCACAGATTCATGCGCCAGGGCGTCCTACAGACAATGCACTTTGATTTATTGCGCTATCTGTAATAGCACCCAAGATATCACCAGATATATATTGGATTTTTCACTGACTCTGAGTGTCCGGCCCCATGAGACGGTGGTTTTCTCGGCCGCTCGTGGTCCGAGGTCGTTCCCGCTGCACAGATTCGTGCGCCAGGGCCTCCTACAGACAATGCATTTTGATTTATTGCGCTATCTGTAATAGCACCCGAGATATCACCAGATATATATTGGATTTTCCCCTGACCCTGAGTGTCCGGCCCCATGAGACTGCGGCTTTCTCGGCCGCTCGTGGTCCGAGGTCGTTCCCGCTGCACAGATTCGTGCGCCAGGGCCTCCTACAGACAATGCACTTTGATTTATTGCGCTATCTGTAATAGCACCCGAGATATCACCAGATATATATTGGATTTTCCCCTGACCCTGAGTGTCCGGCCCCATGAGACTGTGGTTTAGTCGGCCCCTGGTGGTCCGAGGTCGGTCCCGTTCCACAAATTCATGCGCCAGGGCCTCCTGCAGATAATTCACTTTGGTTTACTGCGCTATCTCTAATAATACCCGAGATATCACCAGATATATATTGGATTTTTCCCTGACCCTGAGTGTCCGACCCCATGAGACTGTGGTTTTCTCTGTCGATGGTGGTCCCAGGTCGTTCCCACTGCACAGATTCATGCGCCAGGGCCTCCTACAGACAATGCACTTTGATTTATTGCGCTATCTCTAATAGCACCCGAGATATCACCAGATATATATTGGATTTTCCCCTGACCCTGAGTGTCCGGCACCATGAGACTGTGGTTTTCTCGTCCCCTGGTTGTCCGAGGTCGTTCCCACTGCACAGATTCAGGCGCCAGGGCCTCCTACAGACAATGCACTTTGATTTATTGCGCTATCTGTAATAGCACCAGAGATATCACCAGATATATATTGGATTTTAACCTGACCCTGAGTGTCCGGCCCCATGAGACTGTGGTTTTCTCGTCCCCTGGTTGTCCGAGGTCGTTCCCACTGCACAGATTCAGGCGCCATGGCCTCCTACAGACAATCCACTTTGATTTATTGCGCTATCTGTAATAGCACCCGAGATATCACCAGATATATATTGGATTTTCCCCTGACCCTGAGTGTCCGGCCTCATGAGACTGTGGTTTTCTCTGCCGATGTTGGTCCGAGGACGTTCCCGCTATACAGATTCATGCGCCAGGGCCTCCTGCAGATAATTCACTTTGGTTTATTGCGCTACATGTAATAGCACCCGAGATATCACCAGATATATATTGGATTTTCCCCTGACCCTGAGTGTTCGGCCCCATGAGACCGTGGTTTTCTCGTCCCCCGGTTGTCCGAGGTCGTTCCCACTGCACAGATTCAGGCGCCAGGGCCTCCTACAGACAATGCACTTTGATTTATTGCGCTATCTGTAATAGCACCCGAGGTATCACCAGATATATATTGGATTTTTCCCTGACCCTGACTGTCCGGCCCCATGAGACGGTGGTTGTCTCGGTCCCTGGTGGTCCGAGGTCGTTCCCGCTGCACAGATTCAGGCGCCAGGGCCTCCTACAGACAATGCACTTTGATTTATTGCGCTATCTGTAATAGCACCAGAGATATCACCAGATATATATTGGATTTTCCCCTGACCCTGAGTGTCCGGCCCCATGAGACTGCGGCTTTCTCGGCCTCTGGTGGTCCGAGGTCGTTCCCGCTGCACAGATTCAGGCGCCAGGGCCTCCTACAGACAATGCACTTTGATTTATTGCGCTATCTGTAATAGCACCAGAGATATCACCAGATATATATTGGATTTTACCCTGACCCTGAGTCACCGGCCCCATGAGACGGTGGTTGTCTCGGCCCCTGGAGGTCCGAGGTCGTTCCCGCTGCACAGATTCATGCGCCAGGGCCTCCTACAGACAATGCACTTTGATTTATTGCGCTATCTCTAATAGCACCCGAGATATCACCAGATATATATTGGATTTTCCCCTGACCCTGAGTGTCCGGCCCCATGAGACTGTGGTTTTCTCGGCCCCTGGTGGTCCGAGGTCGTTCCCGTTGCACAGATTCATGCGCCAGGGCCTCCTGCAGATAATTCACTTTGGTTTATTGCGCTATCTCTATTAGAACCCGAGATATCACCAGATATATATTGGATTTTCCCCTGACCCTGAGAGTCCGGCCCCATGAGACGGTGGTTGTCTCGGCCCCAGGTGGTCCGAGGTCGTTCCCGCTGCACAGATTCATGCGCCAGGGCCTCTTGCAGATAATTCACTTTGGTTTATTGCGCTATCTCTAATAGCACCCAAGATATCACCAGATATATATTGAATTTTTCCCTGACCCGGAGTGTCCGGCCCCATGAGACGGTGGTTGTCTCGGCCCCTGGTGGTCCGAGGTCGTTCCCGCTGCACAGATTCATGCGCCAGGGCCTCCTACAGACAATGCACTTTGATTTATGCCGCTATCTGTAATAGCACCCGAGATATCACCAGATATGTATTGGATTTTCCCCTGACCCTGAGTGTCCGGCCCCATGCGTCTGTGGTTTTCTCGGCCCCTGGTGGTCTGAGGTCGTTCCCGCTGCACAGACTCATGCGCCAGGGCCTCCTACAGACAATGCACTTTGATTTATTGCGCTATCTGTAATAGCACCCGAGATATCACCAGATATATATTGGATTTTAACCTGACCCTGAGTGTCCGGCCCCATGAGACGGTGGTTGTCTCGGCCCCTCGTGGTCCGAGGTCGTTCCCGCTGCACAGGTTCAGGCGCCAGGGCCTCCTACAGACAATGCACTTTGATTTATTGCGCTATCTGTAATAGCACCCGAGATATCACCAGATATATATTGGATTTTTCCCTGACTCTGAGTGTCCGGCCCCATGAGACGGTGGTTTCCTCGGCCCGTGGTGGTCCAAGGTCGTCCCCGCTGCACAGATTCATGCGCCAGGGCCTCCTGCAGATAATGCACTTTGATTTATTGCGCTATCTGTAATAGCACCCGAGATATCACCAGATATATATTGGATTTTTCCCTGACCCTGAGTGTCCGGCCCCATGAGACGGTGGTTTCCTCGGCCCGTGGTGGTCCGAGGTCGTTCCCGCTGCACAGGATCAGGCGCCAGGGCCTCCTACAGACAATGCACTTTGATTTATTGCGCTATCTGTAATAGCACCCGAGATATCACCAGATATATATTGGATTTTTCACTGACCCTAAGTGTCCGGCGCCTCGGGACGGTGGTTTTCTCGGCCCCTGGTGGTCCGAGGTCGTTCCCGCTGCACAGATTCATGCGCCAGGGCCTCCTGCAGATAATTCACTTTGGTTTATTGCGCTATCTCTAATAGCACTCAAGATATCGCCAGATATATATTGGATTCTTCCAAGACCCTGAGTGTCCGGCCCCTCGGAACGGTGGTTTTCTCGGCCCCTGGTGGTCCGAGGTCGTTCCCGCTGCCCAGATTCGTGCGCCAGGGCCTCCAACAGACAATGCACTTTGATTTATTACGCTATCTGTAATAGCACCCGAGATATCACGAGATATATATTGGATTTTCCCCTGACCCTGAGTGTCCGGCCCCATGAGACTGTGGTTTACTCGGCCCATGGCGGTCCGAGGTCGTTCCCGTTGCACAGATTCATGCGCCAGGGCCTCCTGCAGATAATTCACTTTGATTTATTGCGCCATCTGTAATAGCACCCGAGATATCACCAGATATATATTGGATTTTACCCTGACCCTGAGTGTCCGGCCCCATGAGACGGTGGCTGTCTCGGCCCCTGGTGGTCCGAGGTCGTTCCCGCTGCACAGATTCAGGCGCCAGGGCCTCCTACAGACAATGCACTTTGATTTATTGCGCTATCTGTAATAGCAGCCGAGATATCACCAGATATATATTGGATTTTTCCCTGACCCTGAGTGTCCGACCCCATGAGACTGTGGTTTTCTCTGTCGATGGTGGTCCGAGGTCGTTCCCACTGCACAGATTCATGCGCCAGGGCCTCCTACAGACAATGCACTTTGATTTATTGCGCTATCTCTAATAGCACCCGAGATATCACCAGATATATATTGGATTTTCCCCTGACCCTGAGTGTCCGGCACCATGAGACTGTGGTTTTCTCGTCCCCTGGTTGTCCGAGGTCGTTCCCACTGCACAGATTCAGGCGCCGGGGCCTCCTACAGACAATGCACTTTGATTTATTGCGCTATCTGTAATAGCACCAGAGATATCACCAGATATATATTGGATTTTCCCCTGACCCTGAGTGTCCGGCCCCATGAGACTGTGGTTTACTCGGCCCCTGGTGGTCCGAGGTCGTTCCCGTTGCACAGATTCATGCGCCAGGGCCTCCTGCAGATAATTCACTTTGGTTTATTGCGCTATCTCTATTAGCACCCGAGATATCACCAGATATATATTGGATTTTCCCCTGACCCTGAGTGTCCGGCCCCATGAGACGGTGGTTGTCTCGGACCCTCGTGGTCCGAGGTCGTTCCCGCTGCACAGGTTCAGGCGCCAGGGCCTCCTACAGACAATGCACTTTGATTTATTGCGCTATCTGTAATAGCACCCGAGATATCACCAGATATATATTGGATTTTTCCCTGACCCTGAGTGTCCGGCCCCATGAGACGGTGGTTTCCTCGGCCCGTGGTGGTCCAAGGTCGTCCCCGCTGCACAGATTCATGCGCCAGGGCCTCCTGCAGATAATGCACTTTGATTTATTGCGCTATCTGTAATAGCACCCGAGATATCACCAGATATATATTGGATTTTCCCCTGACCCTGAGTGTACGGCCCCATGAGACTGGTTTTCTCGTCCCCTGGTTGTCCGAGGTCGTTCCCACTGCACAGATTCAGGCGCCAGGGCCTCCTACAGACAATGCACTTTGATTTATTGCGCTATCTGTAATAGCACCCGAGATATCACCAGATATATATTGGATTTTACCCTGACCCTGAGTGTCCGGCGCCTCGGGACGGTGGTTTTCTCGGCCCCTGGTGGTCCGAGGTCGTTCCCGCTGCACAGATTCATGCGCCAGGGCCTCCTGCAGACAATGCACTTTGATTTATTGCGCTATCTGTAATAGCACCCGAGATATCACCAGATATATATTGGATTTTTCACTGACCCTAAGTGTCCGGCGCCTCGGGACGGTGGTTTTCTCGGCCCCTGGTGGTCCGAGGTCGTTCCCGCTGCACAGATTCATGCGCCAGGGCCTCCTGCAGATAATTCACTTTGGTTTATTGCGCTATCTCTAATAGCACTCAAGATATCGCCAGATATATATTGGATTCTTCCAAGACCCTGAGTGTCCGGCCCCTCGGGACGGTGGTTTTCTCGGCCCCTGGTGGTCCGAGGTCGTTCCCGCTGCCCAGGTTCGTGCGCCAGGGCCTCCAACAGACAATGCACTTTGATTTATTACGCTATCTGTAATAGCACCCGAGATATCACCAGATATATATTGGATTTTCCCCTGACCCTGAGTGTCCGGCCCCATGAGACTGTGGTTTTCTCGGCCCCTGGTGGTCCGAGGTCGTTCCCGTTGCACAGATTCATGCGCCAGGGCCTCCTGCAGATAATTCACTTTGGTTTATTGCGCTATCTCTATTAGAACCCGAGATATCACCAGATATATATTGGATTTTCCCCTGACCCTGAGAGTCCGGCCCCATGAGACGGTGGTTGTCTCGGCCCCAGGTGGTCCGAGGTCGTTCCCGCTGCACAGATTCATGCGCCAGGGCCTCTTGCAGATAATTCACTTTGGTTTATTGCGCTATCTCTAATAGCACCCAAGATATCACCAGATATATATTGAATTTTTCCCTGACCCGGAGTGTCCGGCCCCATGAGACGGTGGTTGTCTCGGCCCCTGGTGGTCCGAGGTCGTTCCCGCTGCACAGATTCATGCGCCAGGGCCTCCTACAGACAATGCACTTTGATTTATGCCGCTATCTGTAATAGCACCCGAGATATCACCAGATATGTATTGGATTTTCCCCTGACCCTGAGTGTCCGGCCCCATGCGTCTGTGGTTTTCTCGGCCCCTGGTGGTCTGAGGTCGTTCCCGCTGCACAGACTCATGCGCCAGGGCCTCCTACAGACAATGCACTTTGATTTATTGCGCTATCTGTAATAGCACCCGAGATATCACCAGATATATATTGGATTTTAACCTGACCCTGAGTGTCCGGCCCCATGAGACGGTGGTTGTCTCGGCCCCTCGTGGTCCGAGGTCGTTCCCGCTGCACAGGTTCAGGCGCCAGGGCCTCCTACAGACAATGCACTTTGATTTATTGCGCTATCTGTAATAGCACCCGAGATATCACCAGATATATATTGGATTTTTCCCTGACTCTGAGTGTCCGGCCCCATGAGACGGTGGTTTCCTCGGCCCGTGGTGGTCCAAGGTCGTCCCCGCTGCACAGATTCATGCGCCAGGGCCTCCTGCAGATAATGCACTTTGATTTATTGCGCTATCTGTAATAGCACCCGAGATATCACCAGATATATATTGGATTTTTCCCTGACCCTGAGTGTCCGGCCCCATGAGACGGTGGTTTCCTCGGCCCGTGGTGGTCCGAGGTCGTTCCCGCTGCACAGGATCAGGCGCCAGGGCCTCCTACAGACAATGCACTTTGATTTATTGCGCTATCTGTAATAGCACCCGAGATATCACCAGATATATATTGGATTTTTCACTGACCCTAAGTGTCCGGCGCCTCGGGACGGTGGTTTTCTCGGCCCCTGGTGGTCCGAGGTCGTTCCCGCTGCACAGATTCATGCGCCAGGGCCTCCTGCAGATAATTCACTTTGGTTTATTGCGCTATCTCTAATAGCACTCAAGATATCGCCAGATATATATTGGATTCTTCCAAGACCCTGAGTGTCCGGCCCCTCGGAACGGTGGTTTTCTCGGCCCCTGGTGGTCCGAGGTCGTTCCCGCTGCCCAGATTCGTGCGCCAGGGCCTCCAACAGACAATGCACTTTGATTTATTACGCTATCTGTAATAGCACCCGAGATATCACGAGATATATATTGGATTTTCCCCTGACCCTGAGTGTCCGGCCCCATGAGACTGTGGTTTACTCGGCCCATTGCGGTCCGAGGTCGTTCCCGTTGCACAGATTCATGCGCCAGGGCCTCCTGCAGATAATTCACTTTGATTTATTGCGCCATCTGTAATAGCACCCGAGATATCACCAGATATATATTGGATTTTACCCTGACCCTGAGTGTCCGGCCCCATGAGACGGTGGCTGTCTCGGCCCCTGGTGGTCCGAGGTCGTTCCCGCTGCACAGATTCAGGCGCCAGGGCCTCCTACAGACAATGCACTTTGATTTATTGCGCTATCTGTAATAGCAGCCGAGATATCACCAGATATATATTGGATTTTTCCCTGACCCTGAGTGTCCGACCCCATGAGACTGTGGTTTTCTCTGTCGATGGTGGTCCGAGGTCGTTCCCACTGCACAGATTCATGCGCCAGGGCCTCCTACAGACAATGCACTTTGATTTATTGCGCTATCTCTAATAGCACCCGAGATATCACCAGATATATATTGGATTTTCCCCTGACCCTGAGTGTCCGGCACCATGAGACTGTGGTTTTCTCGTCCCCTGGTTGTCCGAGGTCGTTCCCACTGCACAGATTCAGGCGCCGGGGCCTCCTACAGACAATGCACTTTGATTTATTGCGCTATCTGTAATAGCACCAGAGATATCACCAGATATATATTGGATTTTCCCCTGACCCTGAGTGTCCGGCCCCATGA